>NW_024582386.1:1907084-2002065 GCF_018398535.1 Haplochromis burtoni
AGAGGAGAGGAGATTAAGGACACCAGTGGTGAAGAGAGCAGATGTGTACAGTAACCGTGCACAAAGAGAAAGAAAGGTGGGGATGGGTAAGAGAGGTGAGTAGATGGGGAAAATAGCGGAGAGGAACAGAGAGGTGAGGTAAGCCATCATTTGGCTGAGGAAGTGATGACACAGCACATCCATCTCAGTGGCAGGTGCCTGCTGTTGCTCCTTTACAGAGGACACAAACTAACGAGGATAGAAGAGATCTGCACCATCATTACACTTTGATAATATCACACTGAGTCAAGATGACAGGATGCAGATAAAAATACTGCCGCTTTAGAAAAAAAGACGCTCTGAAAAACACAAGTCCATAAATAGTTCATAAGTATCCTCTCTTCGTATCATCTCTGATGATTTGCTTTCAGGGTTTAATCAATAAATTCAGTGCAGTGAGCACTAAATTTGTATTTCATGATCACAAGCACGCTGGCTGCTTTATTTATACTACCTTAGATATGAGATCTTTTCCTTTTCGCTTGTTCAATCTGCGGTTTTCTTCTCCTAAAAGCTATTCTTTAGGTTACACTGTGTCCTCAGATGCTGCTTTTGGTTATGTAACATTATGGTTAGTAAATCAGTAATCATAGCCTGCAGTCACTTGATATTTCTTTCTGAAAGCACGGCTCTGTGATAAGGTAATGTGATGGATGCGCCTTGACAAGGAGCAAACTGGTCAAATTCAACACAAAGCAAGCAAGAACTAGACATGAAAGAGCGGAACGGAGGCTTCAGTATTACTCAGCCAAATAAAAGAACATACAACAGTGTAATTATACAAAAAAAAGCCCTCAGTCGCAAACACACAATTGATACCTACTGTGGGTGGGTGTGTCATTGTGTGATCATTAATGCATCACCCAGACACACAGAAGGTTTCCAGGCAAGTTATGAAAGGTTGAACAGTAAATAACATCCTGAAAATAACAGAGGAGAAGGGGAATGAAAGGAGGAAGAGGGGGATGGTGCAATAATAATGAAAGCAATAAGAGAAGGCCCATTTTCCCAGCTGTGATCTGTGCCTCAGTCAAGACAGTCAATGTATTCCTGTGTCTGTGTGTGTGTCTGTATGTTCCCACTGAGCTTTCAAATGAGTCAAAATGACTCACTTCGTATTATCAATTACCCACTTACAGTACAGCAATCCTTTGTGTGTGTGTGTGTGTGTGTGTGTGTGTGTGTGTGTGTGTGTGTGTGTTACTTGAAGCCAGAATGAAGTCAAACATTAAAACTCACAAAAACGCACATGAGTCCCACACACTTTCACCCACTGAATACACGGTATAGCCATATTCTTTTTTCCACAACCTAGCACTGCCCTGCACAGCTAAAGCTACCGATACAGTACAAACACATTTACAAAAGGAAACTAATGCGACAATTTACGCTATGAAAATGACATCGTATGAGTTTTTAAGCTTATTCTAAAAAAACAAAACACAAAAACACAAGAAAATAAAAACGTTTTAACAGCAACTACACCGAACACAGGTGTTAAAATGAAATACTTGATAGTTCGACGGTAACGAATGACATCAGCATCTGGTCTTTTCCTGAGAAAATACAGCTGTCTTGGTTGTCAGTCGACGAACGGCACTTTCCCGATACGTCGACAGCTGGAGAAGCTCCAGGATGTGTGTAAACACACTCGCGCGCACACGCACGGACTCCCACATTACACACCCCTCTGAGCGCTGCATCATGTAAACATGTAGCAGTCTGTACACGTTGGACTACTTCACTTTTACTAATTTACATATCATTTTCTTAATTACATACAGTACAGTGTCACACAAGCCAAATCTCACACATCAGCAGACATTACATTCCTACTGTCAGTAAAAAGTGCAGTCTTTATTTCCCTAGCGATGCATACATTAACGGTAAAATACATTTACTTAAATTATGTCCTGTTTTTGTCTTGACCAGGCCTCCCTTCAAAATAACATCCGTTATTTGAATGGGAAAAGGAAGGTTCTTTCGCATAAAATCAGCACCAATCAGATATTGACATCCTGGAAAAACACAGAGATCACTACCCTCGAATAGAAAAGATGAAATAAAGTCACTTACAAGAGTTCCTTTGGCTCCCATCATTTGCACCAGGCGAGGTGGACATCCCAGCAGGATGCTTTTTGTCCTCACAGGATAACCAAAATCGGAGGAGAAGGGGGAAGGCAGACAACACAACGATAGTACACCAAAAACTCCACCGATCACGACAACACCTGCCAACCATGCATCCTCACACTGTCTCTCGGCCCGCACACATGCTCCTCGGCACAAAAAGATGCTTCAGAAAAACATTCTCATGCACACTTGTACACACTTCGGTGCTGAGCGTTGTTTTTTTTAAGAACCTGCCACTCACAAATCATGCACGTGCATGTGGGGGGATCAGCGCTGCACCAGTGTCTCGCTGTGGTGTGGAGACTGCTGAGGCTGACAGTGCAGAGAGAGAGAAGGGAGAAGAGCGAAGACGATTGGAGCATACCACTAGCTGCTGCTGAGCGAGGGAGGAGGGGGACCTGAGTAGAAAAGAGAAGGCGAAGAGGGGGTGGGAAAGAGGGTGTGTACGCAAGGAGGATAGAAAATAAAGAGCATAGACGCTTATGAGTTTGTAGGTTTGTGTGTGAAGCTGAGCAATTTTAGAAATTGTAACTCGTGAACACATTTGGCTCTGACCTTTAAACACACATGGATGCCTCTTAACCCAGTCTGCAGACTTTATATATCTGGAGGAGTAAGCTATTTTAATGAATAGGGATTATGAACACCTATTAAAGTGGATACAGAGCAAAGCTGTCAAGGTAGCTAAACAGAACCATTTCTGAAAGGTTAGGCTTGCTGCTTTTGTCATGTACCACACACACACATGAACAGCCTTACACACAAATCCCAGCATCAAAAGTGAAACACACTTGTGCCCACACTGTGCCTCCACAGCCTGAGGGGGGGACATAATAATCCTCCTCATTAGCATGATGCTGTGAAGAGCATCACAAATCCACCTAGCTCTGTCGCCTCCTCTCATGTCCTTCACTAACTCCTCCCGATTTCTTTTCTTTCATATTGCCCACCTCTTTTCCAATGCATGCTGAGCTCAAGTGATGGGACCTGCAAAGACACAGCTCTCTGATCTACAAGTGCCACTGACACAGTATTATGGATGGATGGATATATACCGGTGTATATATATATATATATATTATGTTTTTATTTATTAGAGTAACATAGGGTAGTGAGTTTGAAGAGGAGTTAAAACCTCTCTCTTTTTCTCACACACACACACACACACACACACACACACACACACACACACACACACACACACACACACTCTAAAGCTAACCTTGTCAACCTTACCCTTCATCTTCAGGATCCTTCAAAGCTCTCAGCGCCTGTAGGGCTGTTCTGCTCGAAAACAAGCTACAAACACCAGCAGCCACAATCGATAGCTTTTGGACACAGCTGCACAAATAAAGCTGCAGGCACCTCAACGGAAATATTATAAGCCCCTTAATTAGCTACGGGTGATTATAACTGCAGCAGAGAATGAGCTGTGGGAGGGGTAAAAAGTGCACCGGCTGGAATTGAGGATGGACTCTTTGAGTATGAAATCATGCAATACAAAAAGCGAGTTAAACAGATAACTGCCCCGATTCACACTCCCAACCCAAGAAATAAACATGGAAAAACGTGACTAAATATAACAGCTAATTTGTGAATAACTAATCAACAGCGCTACATACATATTTTTAATTTTTACTGCAGCGGTGTGCAGCTGTTGTTTTGACTTAGCTTTTTCATGTAGTGAAATGAGCTGCCTTGAGAGATATTTAAAACTCTTTCTTTCACCAGTGATAAAGTACAGATATTATTAATGGTTAGCCTGGTTAATAGCACTGTGGCTGGACAACATATCAATACAGAAAAAGGGGATTAAAGAAACCTTTCAAGGCTTTAGCAGGAATTTCTTATATAACTCTCAGAAGCCCAGCGACTTCTGACTGTGACAATTTCCAGGTTTGCTGTGAGCTTCTTGTCATAAATGTGAGTGAAGCTGCTACACTCCTTTCAAGACTTCCCTTTTTTACTGGTAGACCCAGATGTATGATTTTCTATCAGACACAGTAAACATAAACAGTTCCCTGACATTTGTTATGCGAGTCTTTTTTAAGATAATGTAACAATGCCGTTTACAAACAATCTTGTTTTACTATTACAACAATTTGTGGATTTCCTCTTTACACTCTAATTCAGCTGTGCTCAGAACAGCTGCTTGGTGAGCTGCCAACAGGGATGTTGCCCTCTGGTGTACAAATTATGCAACAGCAACACTCATTACATGGTCGAAGGGTGTTTCTCCTGTCTCGTCTTTACTTTCAATTCCTATTCATCCGTTGTTATAAAAACCGATACTAATACATCACCAGCCGAACAAGATGGCGGCGCACACAGACGCAGCGGCTTACTTCTTTCCACGTTCGGTGCTTTGTTTTTTTTAATATTTTTTATATGTATACGTGTGGATGTATGTGTTTTTTCCTACTGTATGTCGAGCAGAAGTTACTTACAGTCGTCAGGAACTTCTGAACAGACTCAAGGACAGCTTTGACAGCAGGGCAACAGCCTTAATCAGTGCTAACATTGATTGGCTACCTCCCTCGGGGAAGCTACCTCCAGCTTTTTGGGGGGCAATAATAATATGTGCAGTAATCATTTGATTAATCCTTTATTTATTCATTAAGTCATTTGTTTTTTGCTTGCACATTTCTTACACTTTTTTAAAAAAATCCACTTTAAAGTCTACTGTGTTTTGTTCTATTTGTACTAGGTATGACTGTGCAATTGGTGGGATCGATATATCAGTCCAGCTCTATACCCAAACCCATCTCAGGACTCTCACCTACTTACCAATGATCATCAGTCAATGGTTATGCCTTGAGAAAAGTATCAACAATATTAAAAACTGCATAAGATCGTCACCCAGCAAGAAGGAATGTGGGAGATATATGATTCATCAAACATGGGATGATACCTCAAAGCACTTTCTTGAACAGAAGCAGAAAAAGAATTTCAACAGCTATAAAAGAACAAATTAAGACTTTTCTTTTAGACGAGTCTAGACTCGACAGTTTTGAATGTGTCTGATTTCCAAGCAGAGTTACCTTTTATATTTAGTATCCAAGTGGGTTCAAATTTGGCAGTAACGTCCTATAACATATCTCACTGGTGCAATGCAGCTAAAAATAGGATCCTTGGGGCAAGCCATTGGAATATGTGTGCTCAGGCTTTACTAATATACACATTACTTTTTTAATAAACCTGTAAATCAAGTTGTTCGAATACTTCTAAAAGTATAAACATTCTTCATGTATTCATTTTGTCCCAGTTTCATTTGAGAGAGGAAAAAAAGGCTGAATTTAATGTTTAGAACGAGACAAAGCAGCTTGTGGTGTGAAAATGTGTGGGCGGGCCACAGAGAATATGAACTTCACTGCACTGTAAAATATAACTAAACCGTCCATACAGTGCAAATAGTATGAATGTTAAAATCACTACACAGCCATCTGTCTCTAAAGTAATGTGAATATACTACCACCCTGTATCAGAAGATCACACTTACATCATCAGTCAGTGGATACTTTGGGGTAAGTGTGTAAGTCTCAGTTAAAAGCCTTTTAATTCACACATTGACATTTGCAGGTAAATGTTTACGCGGCACTATTTGGGAGCATAATGAGATTCTCCTGGAGCCTGTTTACAACTCACATCGTCTAGACGCAAAAAACAAGATGAACACATATCTAAACATTACAGTAATAAATGTTATCAAACATTTTCATTTAATCCAACAGTCTTTTGCATTCATACAAAAACTCTTTGCTACTTGAACTCCTTCTCCTTCCCCATCATCTCTCTGTAAAGTCGCAGCTTGTTAAACACACTTTCCCATGTGAAACTTAACCCACCATTACTAAAGCTTAGAAACCCACAGAGGCATCAGCTGATGATGAAAACTAAGTGCACTCAGAGAAATGACATGAGAATGAAAGAAAAGACACACATACAAAAAATAATAATAATAATAATAAAAAATACAGTTGCCTTGGAAACTGACATTCTGCCTACCAGTTTTATGTAATCTGTGTAGAGAAATGCCAAATTCTCCAGGCCATCCATAAACTTTTCAACTCTTTTGTCCAGAAGCCCAGCGAAAACTGGGAAAAGAGCAGCGCTGCTCTTTTTGCCATATTACTGTTAACATAATTAACGGGGGAGTTGGCCTAACCTGCTTCATCTTCCCTAAATGCTAATATCTTAGCAAGCATAGAAAATCTGTGTTTTTATAGGATTCATACACACTCTTTCATTCCAGTCTAAATTCATCTTTATTCCTTGTTTACGCCCGCCCGTCATCTTTGCAAAGAAGCTGAAGTTACCGCGAGTTCTTTGAAATGGTCCTAAATTTTTGATCGCAGCTCCCTGCCTGAGTGGAGGCGTGGGTTTGACCCTGTTTGCCCGATATGTAGCTGTGCCACAAATTTCACAATTAAATGATGAGCAAGTGTTTATTTTATTAATGTAGCTGAGGTAACTATCAGTTCAGTGACACTTTGAAAATCCCCTTTTTGGTTTGAGTGTCTCTGACAGGCTCGGATATTTTAAGCTCTTTGGCACTGATGCTGTGTCAGGATCTTGAAACAGGACAGGAAAACTTCCAACAGACTATATCATAAATAGATAGTCCCAAAGAAACACCACTTCAATAAGTAGCCTAAATTAGCCATTTTTTGCAATTTACATATCCTTATTTGTCAACAGTTGAGAGGAGAGAATCAAACTACATATCCCAGTAAATTAACATCATTTTAACTGCTTTAAGTGTTGATTTGTGACTTACACGTAGCTTTTGCAGTATTAATAAATGTCGGAGAGTTCCCTAGCACTCCTGCTACTCCATATCCCAGAGGTTGGATGTGGTGCAAGAGCAAAAGACACTGACACTGTTCACTTACAGTGGGTGCAGTGTTGCTGACATTGTAACAAGCTAACAAAAGAGAAGCTGAAAGAGTTTCAGGAGGACTTTTGCGCTTTGCCACAATGAGAAAAGAAGCTCGATGTGGTTCAGTCGCCTGGTGACCCCCCAAGGTGCTTCCTTTTCAGAGTGTTCTTGACTAAACTGGAAGAGATCCTGGAGCACAGCCGGAGGGATTACACCTCCCAGCTGGCATGTGAACGCCAGAAGGAGCAGGGGGACGTCAATGTGGGAAAGTACATCTAGACTGCTCAGCTTGATTCATTACTGCCATGACCATAACTTGGATATGTGACTTGAAATCGGATGGATAGGTTAATACAATTCTTGCAGGTTGGCACTAACAATTGATTTATGAGTGCAACAAATACAGTTTACCAACACAGCAGTCTAAAATATATGGTCCCTATTGCAGGCTTCTGGGCACATTATTTTTCATCAGACATATGATCAGGCAGGGGCAATCTGTGATATGCAAGTCAGATTAAATACATTTCCCATTAAGCTGCCTTGTGCCATACTTGTTGAGTGCTATTAAGCAGATTAAATAGGTAATGCAAAAGTTACTGCCAAAGATGTGAAGAAGAACACAGGTCAGACACATTTCAGAGAAAACTCATTTAAATTGATCGAGCATAAATCTGTCATGTGAAAAAGGAAGCACACCCTGTGTTAATTCTAAGGTTTTATGTATCAGGACATAAAAACAATAATTTAATTTTTAGCAGGTCTTAAAATTAGCCGAGTACAACCTCAAAAATATGACATCATGTTATTTATTTAAGAAAGACTGAGCCAAAATACAGAAGCAGCATGGGGAAAACTAAGCACACCTTTACTGCTTCCTTATGAATGAATAGTTTAAGCTTCTAATAAAATGCATTTGATAACTGATCATCAACAGGTGTGAGCACCTCTATAAAAGCGAATGTGTGGCAGACATCAGCAATGAAGCCCATCAATCTGTGAAGGACCATGACATCATTCTACAGTGAGAATAACTCCAGGAGTGGACCTTGTGATAAATTCACAACAAGGTCAGCATGTATTGCTCACAGAAAGTGCAAAGAAACCCAAGAATTACATCTCAGACTCTACGGGCTTTTAAACAGTATAATTAGAAAAAGACTGAAAAAGTAAGGCTAGCTTGGAAGGGTTGCAAGAGAAAGCTTCTTTTCTGGAACAGAAGTGCTTTGGAGAGATGAGTTCAAAAGGCCATAATGCATCACATCATGTTTGATGAAAACCAAACCAAGCAGCCACCTCATAACAACTATCAATCAGTGGTGGAGGTGTGATGTGTGGTGTGATTTGGGCTTGTTTCGCAGCCATATGACCGGGGCATCTTGCAGTCATTTAGTCCAAAATGAACTCCTCTGTATACCAAAGCATTCTAGAGTCGAATATGACATCATCTGTGTTAGAGCTAAAGATGGGGCAAAAAGATCAGAAGATGAGAAAAGGACAGCTGCAAATCTATAACAGAAAATAGGGTGATGCATCAACCCAGCCAAAATTCACACCTCAGCTTCATTGAAATGTCATGTGGATTAAAACGGTTCTCTGCATATTCACTTTTTACGCAGATCAAAATTAGCTCGGCACATTAGCGGCTCACAGGCACATAATTCTGACAAAACTAATAACAGAATATGAAAAATGATATTGCCATCCATCCTAATATGTTAGGACATAATGAGTAAACATTCACTCACGGATAAAAATCACACCCAGGTGTTTGTCAAAGCAATCCTGTTTACATGTCCTTTATAACATATTTTCCCTAATATTTTCCAGCAGTTCATTAATTTTTGTTTTTTTAGCAGCTCTCCACGTGGGCGGTGTAGTACCGACCTGTAAAATGGGTCATAATTAGAGGAGGAATGCATCATACATTTTTTTTTTGCCAGCAACTACAGGCTTGTACCATCTACATGTGCTGAAAAATACAGCTAATAATGTGCTAAGATGCTCCAAATAGTAACAATATAACCTATTACCAATGCAGTGCAAGGGATAATTGCCCGCAGGCTTGTTGTTGAAGTGGACACCACGTCAAGACCACATGCTATGTTTTTTTCCACCCAATTCAATGGAAAAATAAGCATGATAAAAGTAGAATAATATTAAACATACTGAAACAGCAATTTGTATCATTTCATATACAATCTGCCACTTTTCTCAAAGCAGACAAGAAGAGGAAGTAGACTGCCACAGTATCAGTAATATTCTAGGCTATTTTACACTGGCTGAACTGCTTTTACACACGTGAAACATATAAAATTTAATTGAATATAAATATTTTCACTTGACTGTCTTAGACTGAAAGCCCTGATTTCTACTCTCCCAGCAAACTACAAAAAATCATTAAAGAGTTACTATCTGTCATTTGGCCCACTCTGATTTGAATGGTTGCTTATTTGTTCCCCATGAGGAGATAGCAGCAATGGCACAATCAATGTGTCTGACAACTATGACCGAGAATCAAACAATCAATAATTCCCAATCAGTTGGGCAACAAGGATGACCGATGACCTCCAAATCCTCATTACCATCCTATGGACCTTCTCAGAACCCGAGCGTCCAGGACTAAGGGCACAATCGTAAATTTACAACTACATAAAGTCCTAATTTTCCCCTGGCTAATGCTAGAGTCACCATAGGGAAAACAGCACTTGTCCTCTTTGTTGTGCCAAGATGGTGATAAAACAGCAATAATAAACAGCAGCACAGACCGAATCAGATTGATTGCAACATCTGTTTCATTTACAAATTAGATGGCAATTGCAAAACGTTATCCATGTGTCTGAGAGTGCCTGCAGTCAGTTTGAGTCAGACCGCAACGGTTTTGGGGACAGCTTGCGTCCCATCAGGCGACCTGCGATCAGATCGAAAGTGTTCGCACAGAGCATGGTGGTGTTTCAGTCTAAATCTCAGGGCAACCAGCTGATCACTGCAACTACTTGCAATCTGTCACCAAAAGTGATCAAATTCAGTGCCATCGCCAGGCAACTGCTGATCTTTTCTAGTTACAAGGAGGCTGCCGTCCTATTTTTAGTCCAGTGTGACTGAAATGAAATGTCTCATCCATTAGAAACAGAGTTTGGATGCATGATGCCTGGACATCCCCTACACCAGGGCCACCCTGAAGGGAGAAACAGGGTAACCTCAACTATCTAGGACAGTCATGGTGGGAAAAACAATCGTGGGTATTTTACAAGGCGTTGAGCCCCTAGGAAAGCACTTTATGGCTGGCTATAGAGTGTATGTTGTCACATGCTGATGCATCTCGCACCAACCTATAGGAATAGCAGGCTGTTAGAGAAGACCCTTCAGGAGATTTCCCATGTCTCTTAAAATGATGAAAACCTCTCCTTAGGACAAAAGGACAAGAAGTTGGAGAATAATTAAGAAAATGCTTTAGATATATCTATCACAGTGAAAGTCACATTATTATTAAACTATATGACACTATGGAAAAGCCAAATACACCTAGTACAAATAGCATCTGCACTAGAGTTGGATCTGTCACAAAAGAGGCTATTTGCCGTTGGCTAACAACATGAGGCCTCAGGGTAGTGGAAGCCTATCACCAAAATCTGACATGCTGAACCTTTCTGTGAGATTGTGCTGACGGGTGCAAAGATGCACGCCTTTCCATTTATGTTTAAGAAAGAATTCACTATGAAAAAAAATCACAACAGCAAATAGTTTTTATTTCTTTGTTTTTATTATTGCCACTTAAGCTCGCTCAGCTACTGCGGCTTGCTCCCAGCCGCTGTGTCTTGGCTGTTAAACCTGGCCTGCGTGTCCAAGGTTGAATGGTGCATTTACAAAAGAATGGCAATTCTGACTTGACTCAAAGCCTCCTCTTTGCAAAGGGCACCCAATCAGAAGAAAGCTGGAGCTAAAGTAGTTTGGTTCAGGTACTGGATGAACTGAGAGGCTGCACAAAGTCTGAATATAAGAAAAGTAATGACTGTTTTTGAACTGTGAATCTCATGAAACTATGCTATGACATTGCCCACAGCAAAGAATGGAGTTATGTCAACGACTCGATAGCTGCTACAGAAGCCAGTGGGTGCTTTCTTGAGAACAGTTGAGCTTCTGTCAGCATCTTCTGCTGCAACTCTTGAGTCAACACGTTTCACATCCTGGTGGTGTTTGAGGAACTAGAGGCTCAAATGAGCATTTTGCACAGCACCTGTAACTGTTTCTGCCAATCCCCATGCCCACAGCTGACAGACTGTGTACAAACAGAGGAAGTCATGTGGCCCTTTAACCTTTTCATCTAAAATGTCCATGATACCTCCACAACCCGTGACAATAGATGCAGGCATACAAAAGACAAAAAAACAAACAAACAAACCCAACAACCCCAAACCCACTTTGAACAAAAAACGCAGCGTTGTCTTATTCTTATGTAACCACGCTGTCTCACTAAATCTACTTTCTTATTTAGAGCAATGGCCCACAGGATGCAAATGTTGGGAAAGCACATTTGTGAGCACATTTATACACACGCAAATGTTCAGACACAAAATGACTCATAGGCACACTTTTCAAAGTTGTCACAGGCACAGTGAGTGTCTCTGGATTTTACCCATGGGGCCATCTGTTCTTGCATTAGTCAATTCGAGGAGACACATACTCAGGAATCATTAAGGATGCAATATGGCTCCCATGTTAATCACCAGCCTTCGTCATTTCCATTGAAAATTAGCCACTGGGCGACAGGGACGTGGGGACGGTTCGTTATTCACAATCTGTTCAAGAAAAACATGTTTTATTGGCCATTTTCAGAACAGGCAGAGAAAACTGCAAAGACTATGATACGAGGGAGCTTTTACAGGTTTTGCAGGAGAAATTATAATTAATTCTCTCTTCTAATGCACAGTATTCCTAAAGGTCCTAATATTACATGTTTTCTGTTAGGGATTTGGAGAGTACCTGCCGATAAAAATCAGCATTAATCAGTATTAAAGGTTGAATGCTTGTTATTTTAGGTAACACTTTTAAAGATGTGAACACATTTTTATTTGATGTCTCACATTTTATGCACTCGATGTTGTCTAAAAGCTGGGAAGGTGACCTGCAGCTCATTCTGTTATATATAAGCCTTGTATATGGTATATAGAAGCTCAGGTTGAGCAGATTGGAGACCAAGTTGAAGAGGCAAGGCTGAGATGGTTTGGGCACGTGTAGATGAGGGATAGTGGCTATACTGGACAAAAGACGCTGAATGTAGAGGCAGGAGTGAAGTAGTGATGGAGGGGGTGCATGGTGTGACAGAGGAGGATGCTTGAGGTAGGGTGAGACAGAGGGAGATGAGCCACTGTGGCGACGTTAAAGAAGAAGACGACGGCTCGTGTTTTTAAAACACAGAGATTTGCAATCTTCTGATCCTGCTGCGTAACACAGCCGCCACAAGCAATGACCTGACCTGTGTCACTACCCTTGTTAGCACTTTGAATTTTCCTCATTTCATGCCACAGGGAGCCTTCTTGATCCTGACCTTTTCCAAAAGCTGACCTTTTATTACAGACTTTGGCCCTCATGTTGCATCCCTTTGAAACTAGTTTCTCCCCTTAAGACTTTTCTGTTTTGGTGAGAATAATGTTATAAGACATAGTACTGCTACCACTGGGCTAATAATGTAAATATCTGAAGTACTACAGTGATTAGAGGCAACGATATATCATATATCAAGAAAACAGCCTTGTTTGGCATGCTTAAAAAGGTGACTTTGAAAACTGAGCTCAACTAAGCCTCACTCCCTTATCTAAAAGTGATTTATGTAATGCATATCAACAACACAGAGTGCTCTTATCTATAGTCTGCCCCAAATTTACTTAAAACATGCACAAAGAAATGCGACTCTGTAATGTGAGAGAACGATAATAGCTCATGATGTACGAGCTGTGTTTCAGTCTGTTCTTCATTCAATCTGCTGATAAAACCTGAATAAACAAACAAATCAACGCAAACATCTAAATGCAAACACTGCCGCGTGGCATCGTGGAGTTTAATCCAAAATAAGCCGTTTTAGCTGCAGGACCCTAATGATGAGTTAACTCTGGCAGAGATGAAGATGCACAGGGAAAAATAATGTTTCTTAAAATAACATCATTGGGCAAAGGATGTTGAAGGAGTTAAGGAGGAAGCCCATAGACGAGGTTCATGCATGTTGTGAAGAAGGCCGTGAAGAGGGTTGATGTGACAGAGGAGGATGGCAGATATGAGATGGAGGCAGTGGGACGGCTGTGGCGACCCATAAAGCGAACAGCAAAAAGAAGATGACAGTGTAATTATTTATATATTTATGCATGCTATATTACATTATTGTAATATAGAAAGATAATAAATAGTAGTTATAGTTATAATAATAATAAAATTATGACATGCCCTGAATATTTGCTGAAAATGCACACAGAAAAAAAAAAAATGTCTCAAAAGCATCAGTGAATCAAAAACTCGACTTAAACATTGTACTTGAATTCTTATGTCAATGTTTCAGGCCGATCAAAAGTGCTAGTTTGTTCTGGGATAAATAAACGAGTGACCCTGACGCGGTGAGAACAGAATATCACTTGACAGAAAACGCCAACAGCAAGAGAGACCTTTGTGCGAAGACGAGGCCTGAATACAAAATAGAGCAGATGATTGGCTTTCCCTGCTGCTGTCCCGAAACACGGCATTGTCATTCAGCCAGTGGCTCCGTCAAAGAAGATTAGATAATGACTGGCGTTCTGGCCCAGAGCAACTTTTCTGTGTTGTGGATACACAGCTGTTCCTCTTTTACCAATATTTTTACATCCATTCAGTGTTTAGTCCAGCTACGCTATTCAGAGCTACGCAGTGCATGTGTGCATGGCTGGAATAACAGAGCACATATCTACGGGGAAGTTTAGATTCTCTCCTGACAAGATTCACTCTTATCTAACTACTTCACACGTAGCGTAGCTGAGGAGGTCCATTTAATCTGAAGCACATAGTTTGTTAGAAAATTGAATTTGAAGCTCAGATCCAATCATCAGAATATCCTATTATTGTGCATAGATACCAACTCGCCATATGGTCAGTACTATGGAGACGGTGCATGATTTAATCAGCTGTGGGTACAGTATGCTTTAACTTATGAACTGGAACCATGTTTTTCTTGATTTCAAATTCAGAGCAATGTTTGTATATGAGACACTCAGCAGCAGATCTGGCGTCAGTCACATGCTGCTCATTAATACATTCACCACGTGGAGGAGGCTCAGATATAGGAACTATCAGCTATGCTGGTCACACTACAGAAAACAGTAGTTGGAGACCACAGCACGGAAATAATTTTGTAGATGTATTTTGACATATACAGTTCAAAATATTTGCAATTTCCCTCTCCCTCAAACTCAGGGACCAGGTCTTTGACTGCTCCCAGTCAGCTGCTGTGTTAAAAGGGACTTTGATGCATCAAGATGATAATAAAAGAACATTAAGACAGAGTCAGTCTATCAGTCAGCTATTAGTTTGTCACTGAATGGGTGCAAGTTGGCAATTATGTAGAAATCGTTGAAGATTAACTGTGATAAATTGTTGAAAATTGCAAATTTCTTGGCATCTGCGTACACAGAAATTCACATAACTACTTAGATTCAGAGCTTTGAAAGAAAAATTCAGAAATTCCACCATGAATAGTTCAGTATTTACTGACAAGTTGCGCTCATTGGTTCAGACTGACACAGATTGACTTTAACTTTTTGGCAATCTGTCTCTGTTTCTACTTCTGAGCAACCAGTTGGTCACAGCAACTACTGAAAATCTTAAGCAACCACAGATTGTTTTTCCTCAGTTGTAAGTAGGTTAGCATCCGATTTTTGCTCTAGAGCGAGTGAACCATCAGACGCCTCATGGAAGATGATCTTCTGTAGTTCCCTTAATTTGCAAGCTCCATAAAAAGCCCAGCAAATCTCTGTCATATTGTTAAAAAAAACCCAAATATTAAATCTAACTGTTTAAACTTCTTAAATCGTTTAATGAGGATAACAGGATGAATGCAGATGGCAAAAGGAGCAGAACGAAAGAAAAAAAAATGCCAGATGCATGGAGCCAGGTCTTTAGATTAACATCTTCGGCTTATTGAGGCATTATATCCACAGGCAGCATATTCTTCCACTCACTCAGCCTATTGCTGTCGAGAGCTTATACGGAAGTCAGCTCTTTCCTGTTACCATCCCCACATACTGTGCTCATGCGAGGCTATATTGAGATTCATTCAGTCAAATGGGATAAAGTCAGCATTCAAAGCAGACGAGATTATGAAAAGGATTTTGTGCGTGTGTGCACGTGTGCATGTGTGTGTGTATTTCATGCTCTGATATTTGGAAACAATGAGCTGTTCAGCACAACGAGTGTGTAATATGACAAAGCAAAAAAACAACATTGGGAAAAAAAGAAGTGAGGGGGGAAAAAAATAGTCCCGCAGGCTTTCCGCGCACGCAGACTCCATCTTTTCTTCATTCACTGAGAGTATGTCAGTGTGTTCCACCGAGACTGCCCTGCCACAATCAAAAGCCCAGCATGACTGATCCCCAGGGTATTGCACACAGTGCACTGCACACACAGACACACACACACACACACACACAACCACACAACCACGGGTGGCATGATTCTTTTAAATCTTTACTGTGATGTACGGATCAGAAAGGGTTATGGTAATACTTTTCTCTCTGCCCAATCATTTAAATATTTCCCCCCATTCATTTTTAGCAGTGCCATTAGACATGCTCCATCTATACATAGGGAGATTTTGACAAATGCAGCTTCAGCTGGGGACGAGAGCTAATTCAAACCATAATTTACCCGACACTCGTGAAATATGTTCTAATCCAACATTTTTACTGGCATAATGCAATATCAGTGCTGCCCCAAATGACAGAAAATCACAGTCTTGCAGCAACGCCACTTGGCTATACTTCTATATTTTAATTTTGTGTAATATCCTCTGATATCAAGCTGGAGACTTTACTCATTTTCTTAATAAAGATATTAAATTTCCCTATCTTCATTAAACTAAATAAATAATATTTAGACTGTAATTCTGTCTGAACTCAAAATGCTTAAGGAAGCTCCACACAATGTTTCAGCTTTAGATCACATTAGGACTGCACTTAATTTAGAAAGGAATTCATTTGATGGATTTCAGCTTTAACTGCAGATAAGTGGTATAAAAACAAACCACTTATGTGAACTTTCTTTGTTCCTAAGTTCCCTCGGCTTTAATCTTTAGACCCCACCAGCTGTAATCTGGTCTGCCTGGTTCACTTCACAATGTGAGTGAGGCCCACAGTGCACTGAGAAAAGAAACTGTTTGGGTGAAGAATTTAAATAGATCAACATCTCCATCTAGTGGTTTGATTTTGCAGGTTTTTTGTTTGGGTTTATTTTTTTAAAGCAGCACAGATCCAGTGACAAATTAATCCAGTAACAATATTACTCTTTTCAGGCACGGGGTTCATCAGCTGGTCATGCTGGTCTTTAGTGGAGGAGCTTCATCAATAACCTGTCTCTTTGTTTCTAGCAGCCTGGGCCAAAACTAATATTTTTTTTCTAATTTCCTTACATGAATCTCCAAAAAACAGTTTGACAGATATAAAATAATATTATTCCACCACCAGTGAGATTCGCAAACAGCTATTAGCTTAAAAACTTGGCATATCTCAGCATGGTGTGCAGTATGTCTTGGGGCGGAAAAAAACAGACAAGTGGAGGACAAAAGAAGAAGTGTCAGGCCATCAGCAGATGATCAGTATCTGAAAGGCTTTTCCTTAAGAAACAAGGAAGCAAATCCAGCAAAGACCTGAAACGGGGCCTGAGAGACGTAACTGGACCTTCAGCTGATCCATCTACTGTTCACTGAAGCCTCATCTGGTGGAAGGGTGGCTGTCAAGAAGCCATTTTTAAACAAGGGAAAATATAAAGAGGAGAATCAACACTTTTGCACAGTAATGTACTTCAGTGTGGCTTTGAAGGTGTCTCTTCTGCAGAAGTGAAGTTTCTCTCAGTCTGAAACCTCACAGTCTTTCCTGTTAAGGGTTCCAGTGATCATCTTCTCTGAGACTACAATTTGAGATATAGTCAAGTCATTCACTGGTGTCTCTGGAATTGTTCTGAGGTCTTTACTCACGTCTGTCACCACTTTCCACTTTCCAGAGACTTTGAAATCTTTTACTTCCAACCTCTGCCAGGCTTGTTCTGTACTGTGTGGCTCTCTTTGAATGTCTTGATGAAACCTCTCACTCCAGTTCTTGACACTCAGAAACAGTCAATCTCCTGCTTTGTGATCACTAACGATTCGTTTTCTCAAGTCTAAACTGACTTTTTCTTTTTGGCACGATGCAAATTAAAAGGTAACCCTCAGTTTTAACTTGATTTTATAAGATTACAAAGTTAAAGCACATCAATTGTGCCAAGGCCCAATAAAAAAAAACGTCTGTTTTTCATGAGTCGTTTTTGTTTGTTGTGAAATAATTCTGTCATTGTGTGCAAATAGAAGTCATTTATGCTTTCTAAAGAAAGTCTGTTAAGAAATGCCATTTTGAAAATCCCTTGCTATGTTATAAAAGCACTTTTTGACAAAAACAAATCAATAAATCATAGGAGGCTAATAATTTTGTCCTCATCTGTAATTCCATTAATTACCTTTAGATGTAGTTAAATGTAAAAAAAAAAATAAAATAAAATTACAGCACATGTAGCAGTGATGTAATATTAAATCAACTCCACTAATCAGCTACTGTACCTTACTCCATATTTCTCACACCACCTTTGAGAATTCACCTATTCCCTGTTGAGGGCAGTATAGATTAGGTAATGTTTGTCTCTTCAGTGACACCAACAGCAAAGCTACTCTTTCATCTCCGTCACTTTCTTTTACACTGCAGCATATTTTCAGAGTAATCACAGCTCTTTTGTGTCAGCTGTTAAAATACAACAACTGGTTTGCTGTGGCAAAATTTTGATATTTTTGACATTTAAAATATTGATTAAATCCAGCCTTTTTTTATAGACGCCTAACTTAACTGACTCAGATTAACTTCACAGTGGTTATCTACCAGGCTTTGTCATTTCGTTAAACAGAAAGTGAGCTCACCTGCAGCATCCAAGTCCAGAAAAATACTTCTCTCTACAGGTCATGCATTTTTAAAGATGGGAAGTTTTTAAACAATAGAGTTTCCTCACTTTAACGGTCACTCCCTGGCTAAAAGTTGAGTTCACTCTGACTTTCTCATTTATATAATTAAACATTTACCAGTGACATGTTGGTTTAGCCGTGAAAATAAAAACACGAGCAAGTTTGCTCGAGCGAGCTGACAGTTCATGTAGCTAAATAAAGCGTAAACTGACCCTCTCCATCGCTGAGAGAAGAGTAAAAAATTACAGCACATCTGAAATGCATACAAGTGCTTGTCTGTTTCACTGACCTAGAAATATCCTCCCGACTCAGTGAACTCAGATCTAAAGTGAAGCTTACTCCATATGTGTCAGAAGGGACTTGTGTTTGCTGTTCATTCTGGGTAATATGGGGCGGTTGTGCGTACTCAACTGCATTACTCAGCTTTTGAAAACACTTCCAGTTACAGATGCCAGTCATGCAGACTGGGGCAGCTAGTTTATACTGTATACTGAGCAAGAAGTGGCATGATGAGTCGCTGCCTTAAATTGTCTCAGAGCCATTTTTAATGGTAGAAATGAATAAGTAATAAAGATACTTTTCAGAAGAAAAAGTTTAATTACCAGGAAATCAGCATTTATTTATAAAATCTGATCATTTCTCACAAAACACTACTTGGTGCGACCAGCTCAGGCTTCACAGGACCATAGAAAATGATTTACAGAACTGCATGGAGCTGGAAGTTGTACAAGAATTTCTACCTGACAAGATCTGGCTGATCATCCATCCACAATAAGATAAATTATCCACGAAAGGGAGGAAAACCAGACGACTGAAACATTCTTCAGGAGTAGTCACCCTGTAAATATCACAACAAGACCACAACATGCAATCCTGAAAGAAATCAACACAACTTTCATCAATGATATGTCAGGGACGACTGTGTGGCAGGCAAAGGAGGACCCAAACGCAGGACTCCAAAAACACAAATGTAAAAATCAATAGCAGCTTTCTAAGGATGACAAAATAACTCAGGCTAGGCAGAAACTAGGAACATGCCAAAGAGCAGAAAGAAACTGAGAACTTGAATACACACCAGGTAATTAGGGAGATGGGAAACACTGTGTGAGACAGCTACAACAAAATCGAGGGAAGTTAAAGTCAATACAAAGCACACAAGACACAAAACTATCAAAATAAAACAGGAACAAACACACTTACATAGCGAGACTCAGAGTAACACATGCAAACTTGGCACTGGGACAGAAGATAAACAAACATGGAGACAAGATAGAGGGAACAGGGAGCGAGCACGCAAGCTAATTAAATATTACATAACCAAGAAGATGAACTAGACTATAAACAGCAAGTATAATAAATGTCGAAGGAAGCAATGAGTTTGTGACACGCATGTTAATTTTTCCTCTATAGGGACAAACAAAGCACCCCAGTCTAATAATAATTTAAATGTATCCTTGCTGGTTATGCAGTCAGTCTTCACAACATCTCAAGGACACACAACCGTTGATTTCTAGTCGACTGGAAAACTCAAAGTTATGTGTGAATGCAAATAACTGAAGGCATTCACCCACATGTTGTTTGGCATTCAGCTCACTGTGACAAATTATGCAAGATTTTAAATTACGTGTTGTAAAAGTTTGATGTGAATACAAACATAAAAATGACCGGTTGCTTTGGATGGTCTGCTGCTGCCGCCACCACCACCCGCTTACCATTGTTGAGATGCTAATTTATGTATTTGATGTCAAAGTTGAGCAAACAAGGAAACTTTGCAAATCTGCGATCACTGCCGCCGAATTTCTCCATGCTGGGTAGAAATGGTGTTCATAAAACGCTATGTCAGTATTCAAACTGGTGCCGAGCTGCAGGTTAAAGAAAAAAATAGTTTTTACAGAATATTAAATGACAAGATAATGTTGTCATTAAATGAACTACAGGATAGGCCGACATATTAAGATGTTTCTGCAGTAGTAGTAACATTTAGGGACAGGCTGACTGTTCTAGTAACTCTAAGATGGATCACTTTCTAGACTGTGGGGAAGCATGAGATAAATGCTTCACCGTGCAGATGTAGTATCATGCATACAGTGCAAGATTTTCTATCTAATCAGACTGACAAGAAAATGCAATTATAGTATGCGGACACCATACTGTATATTCAGCAGCTTATAAAACTATAGCTGCTGTTGAATTCTGTCCTGTGGTGTCTCACAGATCACTAATCTTTTCTCAGGATGTCAGGGAAGACTAATAAAAACATTTCACCGGTCAGAAATATCTGGAGTTTGCATTAAAATGACTTCCTTTGTGCTTTAATTGCCAACGAATTAGCAAAGCCTCACACTTTCATTTGTAGCTGTGTTCTGCCAAAACAATAGTGGGCCGTGAGGGAGATGTGCTTTGGGACTTTAACACAATGTGAAAAGATTGATATATGGCCTTATGCTTTGTTGAGGTCCACACTCTATGCCACATCCCCTTATGGGCACCATTGTTGGCAGCTGTCACAGTCATCAGGCAGTGTGCCAGTTTGGACCTGAGCCTGCCCGACACGTCACACAGGCACAGTCCCATCTCCCAAACACGAAGTGATTGAGTTGTGGCATATATACAGCACAGCCTGGATACATCTGCTGGGACACATATGGAATACCCATCCATCTTCTTAACCACTTATATGTGTAACAAATTGCATCAGTACTCATTAATACTCATTATTCAAAGGTTTTAAAGACATTTTACTGGCGTGCACAGGGCCTACACTACAGGGAATGCACTGCCGCTATTGCCCCTTTCTAATTCCTGCTCCATTTCTCCTTGATGCTCATCCAGTCATGAATATTTCTCCCCCTCTGTCACTCTCCCCCTCTGTTTCAATGCCCTAAGGCAAGGAGATGTAGAAAGCACTGAATAAGCTTTAATGTGTATCCAGACACAGCTTGTCAGCTTTGAACTGTACTTGTCTGACCATCTTTTCAATGCCTTTCCACCAGCGCTAGAGAACTCTTATCCTAAATTGATTCTGTGCACCGGAGATCTATGAAAAATGCTGTACAGAACAAAGCGTGGACTGACAGAAGAATTCAGAAGCACTAAGGGCATGTGAAAAGAGGCTAGAGAAGCAGAGAAGGGTGATATATTAAATGGGTGAGATATGACAGTGATGTCTTGTTTAGCTGCGGGGCAAAGGTTCACATCATAGGTTTTCCCATGTGTCATTGCACCTCAACCAGTCTTAAGGCGGTGTTGATGCTGATGCGTCTCCATCTTCTGAGTTTGTTGTGGAAAAGGAAGCAACGACTTGCCCTGGTGCGACTGAAAGCGCTCAGGTTTAATCGAGATATCGCCTAATGTGATCTGACAAGGTCTTTGGGCAACACACTGACCTGTTACCTGCTCAAACACTCGACCAGCAGTGTTGGCTAAATTGTTAAAAATGTAACCTTGATATTTGAACTTTTCAATCTCTATAATATTATGAATGACTACATACAGGGTGGACAGGGTGGTGTCGTTTTTATAGTCCCTGTATTTGCTTGATAAACAGTAGCAGTAATGATTCGTAACAGTTAGTGATAAACAGTATCAGGTAATAATTGATTGATGTGTTCAGCATTCGATCATGTGTTTCTCTGGATTTCTGTTCATTGTCTAGAGAAGGACTGGGACGACACCGCAGTAAAATACCTGCAGAATAAAAAGCACCCCTTGCTCTCTTAAGGTAAAACTGCTGACTGGTGAGCTGCATGGATTATAGAACATAATTAGTTAGATATTAACTTACTTCAGGCAGTATTGCAGCTGTTGCTTACTGAATGCCGGAGTAGAATTAAAATATTTAGTTACACCTTGCTCATACTAGACCCACTCGTTTCTTCAAAATGTCCTTAATTCTTTGTTGTACAGAATCAACAAAGTGCTGAAAGCATTCGTCTGAGATTTTGTTCCATGTTGACATGATAGCATCACACAGTAGCTGCGGATTTGTTGGCTGCTTATCCCGATCCCCCACATCCTAAAGGTGCTCTGGTGGATTGAGATATGGTGACTATGGAGGCCATTTGAGTACAATGAACTCACTCTCATGTTCAAGAAACCAGTTTGAGATGATTTGAGTTTTGCGACGTGGTGTGTTATCCTGCTGGAAACACAACATTGAAGCAGATGGATACACTGTGGGAATGGACATTTGTTGGGAACAATGCTCAGGTAGGCTGTGGTGTTTAAACAATGCTCAGCTGGCACTGAGGGATTTTAAGTCACCCTTACATCAGCAGGGCCTGAATCACTGACACAAAGCAGGATGGATCCATGTTTTCATGCTGACCGAAGCATCAGAATGTTACAGCAAAAGTCGAGACTCATAAGAGCAGGGAACATGTCTTTTGTTGTCCAGTTTTGGTTAACTCATGAGAATTGTAGCCTCAGTTTCCTGTTCTTGGCTAACAGGAGCGGCACCCGTAGCCCATCTGCTTCAATGTTCAGGTATGTTGTATGTCCAGAGATGCTCTTGTCCATACCTTGGTAGTAATGAGTGGTTACTTGAGTTACTTAGTTAAGCGACTGTTGCCTTCCTACCGGCTTCTCTTCACCAGAGGATTGCTGCTCACTGGATATTTTGTCTTTTTGGACTACTCTCTATAAAACCCGGAAATGGTTGTTTGTGAAAATCCCAGCAAACTAGCCCATCTGGCACAAACCTCCACGTTCAAATTCTCTTAAATCCCCTTCCTTCTCCATTCTGGTGCTCGATTTGAACTTCACAAGCTCGTCTTGACCATGTCAACATGGCAGCAACTCAGTGCATTTAGGCACGTGATTGATATTTGCATTAACAAGCAGTTAAACATTTATACCTAGCAAAGATATCTGTGAGTCTACATGATAATTACAGTAAATTACATACCCTATGTTTCTTAATTGCTGTAATGAGTCCCAGGTCTTATGCAAATTTTAAAGGAGCCGGAATGGAGATGCATGTAAACCCATTACTCATTAACATGACTTTTAGCAAGCTCTAACACTTAGCAGTGACTTTGTCTTCACCCTAGATGTTGTTACTCAATACGGTGATGACATGAAAGTTACCAGTGTTTCACTGATAGCGTGTCATCTGTCCAAGTTAAGTGCACATGAACTATAAGTGCGTGCTGGACTGTCTATCAGTTTCCAAGCACACTGGCTATATGAGCCACCGTTTTGTACTGTTACATTTGAACAAAAACACCGAGATATGGACGAGCACATTGGAGCAGGTACAGCACAGGAAAAAATGAGCTGTCACACAGGCGTGACAACACTGTGGGGTAAAGAAGCAATTAACAAGGAAAATGATTAGTGTGATTGAAGCAGGAGAGAGGCAGAGGGAACGGGCACGTCAGAGATAGGAGGAGGAATACTTCTGACAATGACTTTGTGACACAGACTTTGCATGCACTGATTTCCCCCAGAGCCTTCGGGCCTACACCATAGCTGCCTTCAGAGATAAACCACTGCACTATCACATAGAGATTCACTTTCTTATAAGTTCTGTATAATATTTTTTTGACGTCAGCATTCCTAATGCGAGCCTTACCTCACGTACTCATTTCAATAAATCTTTGTAGTTCACAGAGTTCATCCTTACCATCTGTAATACTAATTTTATGCTTTCGAAAAGTTGCAGCCAAGACTGTACAAAAGTAAGTATGGAAAAAACATGCAATATGGATTGATTTAGTTCCCACCCGTATTTCTCAGCCTTGCACTATGCTGCGAAGATGACAGTATCCAAGCTGGTATGGTGACAGCCCATTTATTCTGGGTGCACATAGCTATTTTTCAGATAGTGAATGTACAGAACATTTTCCATATATGCCACGGTGAGGGAAGGGAACATATCCTAATACACTGTATCAGCAAGAAAGTGATTGTGCTGAATGTGTGTGTGTGTGTGTGTGTGTGTGTGTGTGTGTGTGTGTAACCTAATGCTACTAAGAGGAGTGATGTAACTAAAAATGGGAGATATCAAGTTTACATATTTGGACACATTATTAATTTCAAATTAAGCGATCATGATCATAAATAAATTTGGGATGTTAGGCTTTGATTTAGTGATAATTTTTTTTTTTTTTTTAATTGTCACTGATTATCACTTCATCACCATGTTTTGTTTTTCTTTTGGCAATAAGACTTATAAGACTCACCAACTTAAAATAATTTTTGCTAAAAGGTCAGTGAGCCCTTCTGATGTGTTCATATCCACCCATGATCCTGATGCACCAATAAATATTAGAAGATGTGAGTGTGGTATTCAGTACCTGCCACTGAAGCGTTTCATCCACTCAGTCCACGCAGACTTTGACCTTCATTCCACACCTCAGTCCTCAGGACCTGATGTGTTTTGGCAGCTCTTAAGGGGCTTTTTGACAAACTGTATAAAGCATGCTGACTGATATCAGAAGGTTAACACTGAAGAAATTTATATTAAAAGTTATTGTCAAGGTCCCTCTGTCCTCCTGGGTGGCCCTGCCGCCCTTGCTCTCTCTCTGGCTCGTTGTTTATCTGTCTCTGATGTGGTTCGTTGGCGCATCCTGTCTTCGCCTTTATCAGACACACCTGACAGCAGATCTTCAATTGGCTCACCTGTGATTAATCACTCAGGTTTCTCCACGTGTTCTTAAGGCTGTGGAAATCCTTCAGTCGTGCCAGTTTGTTGCACGATCTCTGGTGATGTATCATCAGGCCACCATTTGTCCATTGTGCACATTTCTGTGACTGAAGCTGCTGTCCCTCCTCCTACAGCACATCTTATTCTGTGGACTAAACTTTGGGTCATCTCTGAAGATCTGCCTGCTCAGTCACTGGAACATCCCTAGCTACAAGTTTTCCTGTGTGTTCTTTGAATTATAAACTTGTGAAATTATCTTCTGGTATCCAGCGCTTAGCTCTCGTTCTCTGCTGCCTGTGACAGTTATTAAGTGTATTTCTGTTCAGCCAGTAAAGCTGAATTAGAGGAACACAAAAGCCAAAAAAGCTTTAAAAAAAAAAAAAAAGGGGGGTTGTTGAATTTTGAATCCTTTTCCTACACACATCTTCAACAAAGCAGTAGACAACGAATGTAGTAGCTCTTTTCAAATAGAAAAATAGACTGACAGTTCTGCTTATTCTGTCTGCTGCAGTTTTTTTTCCTATGTAATGTCCTCTGGGGCTTCTTCACAAAAGGCCTCCAAGCACCAGGACATGTGGATAAACTGAACTGAATTATGGTGTAGCCCAACAGGAAAGACAAAAAATAATAATAATTTCAGAACTTTATGATGTCACAGTGAAGTTGACCTTTCACCTTTTGTCATTAATTCATCATTTTAGATACTTTGAGAACCTTTGGAATCGGTTGCTTTATAATTCTCAAGTCGTGTCCAAAAATAGTGTTTTGTAACATCAGTGAGAGCTCAACTTTTAACGACCTAAATCTAACCAGGTCATTCTCGAGTCCAAGTAAACATCTGCATCAAATGTGAAGAAATCCTTCCCACCGTACGCAGCTACAAACCAGCTTTCCTGGTCCTGTCTCTGCCTGCGTTTGCCACGTTCTTGAAGATGACAACCCGTGAAATGAGACAGATCAAGTCTGCCAGGTTATTTGGTCCCATCTGGTCTCGCTCCTCTTTTCACTTGAGGACATCCACATGTTCCATCACTGCAGCCCTGCTGTGCCATTTGATCCATGATGAGAAAGAACGCACATTACACTGAGTCTGACAAAAAATAATATCCACTCACTCCTGTACAATTTCTACCTGATAGCCATGTTTCTTCTTACATAAATAGGTAAGAAAATGTGTTTTAATACTAGTAGACAATAATTATTGCATAAAGTGGTGCTAAGAAGAAATTCTGATGCATATTTGAGTAAGAATTTGTTCTATGTGGATCCATGCTTATATTTATACTAAATATAAGGATACATGGATCCAATAAATTACAACATTTCATTAAAGGTACGGTTTGTGTGACGGTAAGACAGTGTAGTGAGCTAAACATGGCTGACACAACTTATTGCGTGGGTTACTATTGCAGCAATTTTTTACTTGATTAAATCCGGCTGTGCAACATTCCTGTGCTATTCTGTCTAAGTCAATTAAATCCAACATGAAAACAAGGTACTTATGAATTATACAAACTTCTTTAATAATGAGAATAACAGCACTTTAATATTATCTTTGGCAGCACAGTGGTGTGGTGATTGGAAATGCCGCTTCACAGCAAGAGGCGTTCAAATCCACCGGCCGCCGTAAGCTTTTCAACGTGCATATTTTACCCCTGCCTGCATGGGTTCCCTTCAGGTACTCAAACTACCTCCCACAGCCCAAACACATGCATGCATGTTGGGTTAACTGATGATAATGGCTGGCTGTAGTTGTCCATGTCAATAGATATCTGTCACTCTGTGTTGGCCCAAAGTGTATCCAGCTTCTCACCCTATGACTGCTGGGACAGGCTCCAGCCTGAGTTTAATGGATAGCGCTGATAGAAGGTCCAGTATACAGTAAAATACACATTTAAAGGTTCACTAATCCTTGGCAAAATACAGTGTATCTCTTTTAATATGTGAAATATTGCAATGCAACCATGCATGATTTTTTTTAACCAGTGGAAACCTGAAAAAGAAACTAAAGATATCCCTCAATGTAACTTCTGTTGAGCTACAAACCAGAATCAGTTAACATATCACTTAAACAACAAAAAGGAAAACATTTCCTGAGGTGATGTTCTGACCTTTGAAATAAATAGATCATTTGTTTAGCTCTTCTGTGGCACTATAACTGTTAAGAATACTGCGAGTATTTCCCATTAATAGCCAGAGTCATGAAATATTCCATTAGTATACTCAATATATTTACATATGCAGCTTGCCATGAAGTGGGAGATACTTTTGCTTAAACATAGACTACAACCAGTAAGTGAGCTAATTCAGTTTAAACAGCCTAGCTTGAAAGAGTCAGTGAAAAAGAGCTTAGCTCCAGTCATGTGAAAACAGAGTTTCATCTTTAGCAGTAATACCTCAAAGCAATTGTGTTCTGTGTGACTTTATCAGTCTCTCACATGGTTGTGGAGGAAACCTGCCCCAATCTTCTTCATGGTGTTGCTTCAGATCATTGAGATTTGCAGGCATTCGTTTATGCACAGCTTTCTTCAGGTCCTGCTGCAAGCATTTGATTTTGATTGGGCCACGGCATCAGCGCGATTCTTT
Source organism: Haplochromis burtoni (assembly GCF_018398535.1). NCBI lineage: Eukaryota > Metazoa > Chordata > Actinopteri > Cichliformes > Cichlidae > Haplochromis > Haplochromis burtoni. Next base: position 1,934,586 of record NW_024582386.1, read on the forward strand.
TCTTTTTCGCCATTTTGTTGTAGATTTGCTGCTGTGCTTATGATCCTTTTGCCCAAGTATACAGAGAAGCTTAGAAGGGTGTGCTACAAAGAAAGATTAATAGGTTAGTGAACTATGTCAAGTTTAAATTCAGTTTTCTGTGTCACAAAAATTGCTTCTTTTATTTCTTGTATAAATCACTGTGGTAACAAGTGCTGAATACATATCCTTGTCAACAGTAGGTTATGTTTTTATACCGCAGAGATACTGATTCACTGCTGTAGGAATACGTTTTATAAATGTAACCTTTTCAGCCCTACCTTACTAAACCCATCAAATGAAGCCCCACTGTAAAGTTAAAGAAGTGCATACTGTGTGTTGCATTATTACTGGAATTTGCATGTATTTAGTTGCAGAAATTTATAAATGTTTTATACTTGGTTCTAATCTTTTAAGTCTTTTTTCTCTGTGCTGAACTTCCTTCCTAGTACACCCTTCAGGTCCTGTGGCTGCAAAACAAGCCAAATTCCCCCCTTTCCCCATTACTGTGCCTACAGCTGGTATGAGTATGTGTTTGTGCTGATATGTTGTGTTTGGTTGTCTCCAAACGTGACACTGTACATTTTGTTCCAACATCTTCACTTTGGTCTCATCGGTCCAAATCGAATTGTTCCAGAAGTCTGGTGGTTTCTTCAGATGGAGCTTTGCAAACCTAAACTTTGCTCCCAGATTATTTGTAGAGAGCAGAGGCTTCCTCCTGGCCATCTTGCTTCCAAACAAGAACAAGTTCAGTCTTTTTCTAATTGCACTGTCATAGACTTTAACATTATAAGCCTCAGTTAGCACATTAAGAGTCTGAAATGTAGACTGTGAACCTGAAGGGACGTCCACCACCTGGAAGACTCATTGCGTTAACACACATCTGAACGCTCCAGACTTGAAAACTACAAAAATGTCTGCTCTTTGAGAGGTGCTCACACTTGGAAAAATTACAATTAGGTAATTGCTTAGATTGTAGGGTAAAGCCACAGCATGAACTAGGATTATTCTATGCAGTAGACCAGTGGTCCCCAACCCCCGGGCCTCGGACCGGTCCGTGAGTCGTTTGGTACCGGGCCGCGAGAGTTGAGGCTCAGGTGTGAAATGTATAGTTTTCAGGGTTTTTATCGGTTTTCAGCGTTATTTTGTTATCGTTTTTATCGTTTACTCGGTTTTTCTGGGTCTTTTCTCGTGTGTTATGAATAAAAAAAAAATTTCGGTACCGGTACTAGTTTTATTTTGTTGTATTTATCCGCGACACCTTAAAGGCCGGTCTGTGAAAATATTGTCGGGCATACACCGGTCCGTGGCGCAAAAAAGATTGGGGACCACTGCAGTAGACAATACAGTTTCATAAAAATATCATTATATGTAGTATGTTGTTCCCATAACCCACCTGTGTATACTTGAAAGTGAAATAGCCACTGATTGATGTAGAGCTTGGGTCACACCTTTTCTGATGGAAAATGTCAATTCAATAAAACATATTTGCATTTAAATAGCATGTTTCGTTGCTTTTGCAGAGAGTAACTGGATGATAAGATGATATAACTAAAAAAAAAGTAAAAAGGTTATGGAAATTAAAGCGTAAAAGCAAGCAATCATAAAAGCAGTCAAAACACCACCACTCAGAGTGCTATACGAGTTCTGATGCAGAAATGATAAAGAGTCTTATATCAGAAGGGTAATTTCTTACTACACAGCAAACCTAGCTGCTTCAGGCTTAATCTTAACCCAGAAAATCGAGTGAGGAAGATATTAATGGGAATTATTCGCAGAAATCCGTCACGCCCATCCCACTCTCAGCAGGAATGTCCAGTACTGCTTTGAGGCACAAAATCCTCAGCTTAAGTTTTCCTTTCCTGACAACTTGAGGGTTAAAGTTCTGGTGATTACTGCAGCCGGCTAAAATTAACCGCTCAGCTATGTGAAAAGCAGCAGAATACCCACTTCACCACCAACAGTGCCTGTGTGCAGTCTCCTCTGCTAGAATAGTGTCGTAGGAGAGAATATGTATGTGTGCCGGTGACAGCAGGAGGCATTACTGAGGAGTCTCTTGACTTGATAGTGATCTATCACATAATCAACCAGCCTGATGCTGCAGCAAAATGGCAAATACACACACACGCACACACACGCCTCAGCACGCAGCAGACTATGAACCCACAAGGACAAACACTTCGCATAAGAATCCCAAACAGCAACAGCCAAGGATGTCACCAGAGTACTTCAGGCCATCTGCAAAGCCTGTTGGTGAAAGCGTGCAGGTGTGTGTGTATGTGCATGTGTGCTTGTGTCCATGGCTGACTCATCTCTGCCACCACCACCAATGTCCTGCTGGAATCATCCATCACTCTCCTTTGTCCTCCACAGACCCACCACACATGTAAACACACACAACATCAATTCATCATCCCAAAACACGTGCTCATTTCACCAAGTTTTTCATGCCCCTCTACGACACTTTTGGCATTACTGCACGTCAGTAAGCTAGGGCATGTTTTTAAATGCATGAATAAGGTCTGGCTGTCTGGAATTAACATTACAGATTATAAACAGGTCAGTCGGAAAAGTTGCAATTTTAATTTCATGTAATCTTTTACATTACACCAGTGCCCAACTGTTTTGTATTGTATTGCTCATAAGAGGTTTCACATTAGATGTTGGCCCAGCAAAGACCTTGAACAGCATGAGCTGCTCGTTGCTTACTGTTCTCAATAATATAGTTAGAAAATGCCATAAAACATAACGAGCTTGTGGACTTTGTGGCAAATGAAAACTGTTGTGGAAAAAAAATTTGTCGCATATCTGTTGTTTTTGTTTCCTCTCTGGCCTCACTTGAGGATTTGTGATAAAATCTCATCATACGTTCTCTGATCTCCAGTTCAGAAACAATATTAGCTGAAAACAGAGTTTTCATGACATCTGTTAGTTAGTATTTTACTAGTATAAATACTGAAATGGAAAATCCATGAAGAAGCAAGCACACTTTTGAGTCTGACTGACAGATCCTTTGTACAACTCATGTATGCGTACGTGCGCAAATAATAAGATACATCTATAATACATAAGAGGCAGCACAGTGTGCCAGAATGAAGAGAATTAACCTTGCTTTACCTCAGTTAAAAATTTATACAAAGGTGCAAATGGGGAATTATCTGCCGACTCTGTACCTGACAGAATCTATACAAATTAACCTGCAGAATACACCCACTCATGGGACAGCAGGCATATATAGTACGCAAGAGAAGACTTATATATGCACGAACATACTCTTTTCCTGTGATTCAAAACAATCTATATTCTCTCGAGATGCACGAGTTAACTTTTCTATTCCTCCCTCTCTTCCATGTTTTCTGCACAGTGTGAAAAAATTGAGATGTAGAAATGAACCTAATAATGACCATTTGACGGGGGTATGGCAACTTTGCACATCTGTTAACAAAAACAGTAACTCTTGACATTACCACTAGCAGTCTTACTCCTATTTTATTTCTGCTGAGCGATAATAACTGCCACCATCATGCCTTCACTCCATCTGACTTGCATGGCTGGTTGGAAACCAGAGCAGACCTTAAAAGCAATACCAAGATGTTAAGAGGCAGGAAATTCAACTTGCGGCCTCATGCTGTGAGGTGACAGCGCCGGCTGCTGAGTCACAACCAAGTCTCCTAAAGTACTCTTGGGTGGGGGTTGCCTCTGGGGGCGTAAGTCATCTTTATTCACTTTACAGTTCTACAGAAGTTGGAATTTCACCAAGAGTCCCAGATAAGTATTCAAAGTTTGGAAGAAAGTTTAGTTTTCACATTGATGTGCTTTTTCCAGTTAAGATTTTGCTAATCTAATGATCTACAACAGTCTTAGGTCTGGCAAAGCAGCAGCGGTATCACATTTGAGAGTATGGTATAATGGGTTCTCTAAAATGCTTTAAATCTAATAGAATATAACTAAAAGGCTCAGGAGATGAAGCAATTATTGTCTGGCTGGCCTCCTAGGACCTCAAAATTCCATGAAGTCACATTTGTCCTTTGGCCACTGGAACATGTGTCCTCTGCTAGGATTTGCAGTCTATCACCATGTTATGCAACTATCTCTGGGGACTGTTCCTTCAAGCACAGTTTACAAACACACTTGTACATTGTCGTCAGAAAATGGACCGGGGCACTCTGTGTTCTGCATTTCATCTCTTCTCAACAGAAGATGAGAAAATCTTCTCTTTTTCAGTCGCACTCTGTCATTACAACCTCAAACGCCTCCTGCCAGAAGATGTCAGGTGGCTGATTGTTCCTGGAATAGCCAGCCAAAGAGATAAAGTGTCCTGCTGAGCAATAGCTGGTGAATTATGGCATAAGAAAACAGCACGGTCTGCTTACTGACAGATATGTCTAACTGTAAACCAACCACGTCTTAAAAGGTAATATCACTGATTTGAAGTGTTTGAGCATTACTTGTACTTGTTTCATTCTTTAGTGTCATTTACTTTATTGTAAAAAGAAACCATCCAGACATGTTGTTTGACTGTGAATGACGTCATATGAATATAACAACTGATGTGATTATTTCAACTTGTTGGATTTGAAGGGAATCCAGAGTATGGATCATGTTGTCTTGCTAAATGTTTAGAAATTTTAAAAATACAAATGGCTTTCTCCCCAGTGGCAAAAAGCACTTAAATTTAATAATGCACTGGAAAAGAGGCACTCTGTACAGCTAATTACTTAGAAACACTGACTGTGGGAAAACAAAACTACGAAAAACACACTCACACACACACACACAAATAGGGTATAGCTACTTATAAATCCTCAATTTGGTTTTACTGTGTTATTAAACTGTGCCATTTTCAGCAGTACATGTATCATTTGCCTAATGAGCAGTCATGATGGGCTGTCACTTGTTTGGCTTCATTTTTTTCCTTTGTGTTTAACATAATTGCACACTGTGCTAAAACATTTCAGCAATTTGCATATATCTAAGTCTGGCTAACGCCTACATAAATGCATCTTTCGACATCTGTACACCACACACATGTGGCTCTGAGCAGCAAAGAAAAGTCACACACTAAGTAGAACATATACTACCAGTCAAAAGTGTGGAACAACCTTCTCATTTAATGGTTTTTCTTTATCTTCATGACTACTTACATTCAAGATTCTCACAGAAGGCATCAAGAACTATGAAAGAATAATTAAGGAACTACACTCAACAAAAATATAAACGCAACACCTTTGTTACTGCTCCCATTCCCCATGGGATGGACGTAGAGACCTAAAATTCATTCCAGATACACAATATAACCATCCCTCCCAAACAGTGGTCACAAATCAGTCCAAATGTGTGGTAATGGGCACATCTGCTATATTGAGATAATCCATTCCACCTCACAGGTGTGCCACATCAGGATGCTGATCTGACATCATGAGTAGTGCACAGGTGTACCTCAGACTGCCCACAACAAAAGGCCACCCTGGAATGTGCAGTTTTTTGCGCTATTGGGGGTCTGGGGACCCAGAACCGGTCAGTATCTGGTGTGACCACCATTTGCCTCATGCAGTGCAACACATCGTCGCATGGAGTCTATCAGATTGTCAATTGTGGCCTGTGGAATGTTGGTCCACTCCACTTCAATGGCTGTGCGAGGTTGTTGGATATTCGTGGGAACTGGTACACGCTGTCGTATACGCCGGTCAAGCACATCCCGAACATGCTCAATGGGTGACATGTCCGGTGAGTATGCTGGCCATGCAAGAACTGGGACATTCTCAGCTGCCATCTGCCCTGAACAATGTGAACCATGATTCATCCGTGAAGCGCACACCTCTCCAACGTGCCAGACGCCATCGAATGTGAGCATTTGCCCACACAAGTCTGTTACGGCGACGAGCTGGAGTCAGGTCAAGACCCCGATGAGGACGACGGGCATGCAGTTGAGCGTCCCTGAGACGGTTTCTGACAGTTTGTGCAGAAATTGTTTGGTTGTGCAAACCAATTGTTCCAGCAGCTGTCTGGGTGGCTGGTCTCAGACGATCTTGGAGGTGAACCTGCTGGATGTGGAGGTCCTGGGCTGGTGTGGTTACACGAGGTCTGCGGTTGTGAGGCCGGTTGGATGTGCTGCCATATTCTCTGAAACGCCTGTGGAGACGGCTTATGGTTGAGAAATGAACATTCAATGCACGGGCGACAGATCTGGTTGACATTCCTGCTGTCAGCATGCCAATTGCACGCTCCCTCATTGCTTGTGGCATCTGTGGCATTTTGCTGTGAGACAAAACTGCACATTCCAGGGTGGCCTTTTGTTGTGGGCAGTCTGAGGTACACCTGTGCACTACTCATGATGTCAGATCAGCATCCTGATGTGGCACACCTGTGAGGTGGGATGGATTATCTCAATATAGCAGATGTGCCCACTACCACACATTTGGACTGATTTGTGACCACTGTTTGGGAGGGATGGTTATATTGTGTATCTGGAATGAATTTTAGGTCTCTACGTCCATCCCATGGGGAATGGGAGCAGTAACAAAGGTGTTGCGTTTATATTTTTGTTGAGTGTATGTAGTAGTCAAAAAGTGTGAAATAACTCAAAACATTTATGTTTTAGCTTCTTTAAAATAGCCACCCTTTGCTTTGATGACTGCTTTGCACACTCTTGGCATTCTCTCGATGAGCTTCATGAGGTCGTCACCTGAAATGGTTTTCCAACAGTCAGTCCGACAGGAGTTCCCAGAGATGCTGAGCACTTGTTGGCCCTTGCCTTCACTCTGCAGTCCATCTCATCCCAAACCATCTTGACTGGACTCTTCAGACCAAAGTACAGATTTCCACTGGTCTAATGCCCATTCCTTAGGTTTCTTGGACCAAACAAATCTCTTCTGCTTGCTGCTTTTCCTCAGTAGTGGTTTCTTAGCAGCTATTTGACCATAAAGGTCTGATTCGCACAGTCACCTCTGAACAGTTGATGTAGAGATGTGTCTGCTACTGGAGCTCTGTGTGACATTTATCTGGGCTCTAATCTGAGGTGCTGTTAATATCTGCAGCTGGTGACTAGGATGAATTTACCCTCAGCAGCAGAGGTGACGCTTGGTCTTAATTTCCTGGGGCGGTAACCAGTTTCATAGTAGTGCTTGATTGTTTTTGCGACTGCACTTAGGGACACATTCAAAGTTTCAGCAATTTTTCAGACTGACTGACCTTCAGTTCTTAAAGTAATGATGAACTGAGTATGAATTCTTGCATTTGTCAAATAGGGCTGTCAGCTGTGGACCAACCTGACTTCTGCACAACACAACTGATGGTCCCAACAAGAAATTCCACAAATGAACCCTGACAAGGCACACCTATGAAGCGAAAACCATTTTAGGGGACGGCATTGTGAAGCCCATTGAGAGAAGACCAAGGGTTTGCAGTGTTGTCAACAAAGCAAAGGGTGGCTACTTTCAGGAATCTAAAATATAAGACAAATTTAGAGTTATTTATCTTTTTTTTTTCTTTGCTACATAATTCATATGTTTGATGCCTGCAGTTTGTATCTACAATGTAGAAAGTATTAAAAATATAGAGACAAACCATTAAATGATAAGGTGTATCCAAACTGCTGACTGGTAGTGTATGTAACACACCCACATCACAAGTCACAGTGTTTCAAGTCCCTGGTACAAGATACTAAGAATACACTCACTGGTCAACATGTGAGGTACACCTGTCATACTGCTTGTGAACTCAGATATCAAATGACCCAATCACACGGCAGTGACTCAGTGCATTTAGCCATCTAGACACCATCAAGATGACCTCGTGAAGTTCAAACCGAGCATGAGAATGGGGACGAACGGTGACCGGGCTTGTCTGAGTATTTCAGAAACTGCTGATCTACAAGGATTTTCCCATAGAGCCAGAAAATGGGAATCAGCAGTGATGAACATGTCAGAGGTTGGAAGAGAATAGCCTGATTGATTTGATCTGATAGGAAAACAACTGTAACTCAAACAACCACATCATATACGTGTCCAGCCAAAGAGTCTGCAGCAACTGTGTGATTCTGTCATGTTGATATGACCCAAAATCTCTGAGGAATGTTTCCAGCACCTTGTTGTGCCATGAAGAGTTAAGGCAGCTGTAAAGGCAAAGGGGTGTCCAACCCAGCACTAGCAAAGTGCCTCTAATAAAGAGGTCAGTGAGCGGACACAAAATGATATGTTTGACTCGTTGCTTGGATTCACCCAGTATTCCTCCCTAATGTGATCTTTGTAACTGGTAGTACAATACAGTACAAATCACAACAAATCTAAGTGGGATTTCTATAACCTGCAGGCACAGAGTGTCCATTAGAATTGGTTTTGGGTTTACATTGTAGTAGTTTTGCACAATAATTTCACTTTTTTCATCTAAACTTTTCATTTATTCTATGCATTTATTTTCAAATTTCAGCATGGTATGACTGTCTGTGGTTTTACTATTCTCTCACTACTCATAAAAACAAACTCCAGGTTGCAAAAAAGGCTTTTATTCATAAACACATGATATATTGGATTAAATCTCCCTTTCCTCCCACACATGGAACCAGCCATGTGTATAATATTTTCTCAGACACCCAGAAAGGCAAAAAAATAAACACTGACACTAACTGTGCAGTGCTGCGTTTCTGAAAATAGCATTTCTAATTAGTTAGCCACAGTGAATGCATTTGAATCAGCACAGTTTATATCAGCAGGCGGTGGTTTACACAGTCTTCATGCAAAAACAATCTCACTGATTATTCACCGAAATCTGGGCCATTTCTAATCAGCAGTCAGACTAACTAAGATTTGAATATAATTAACCTACATGGTGCATGGTATGAAGTCCACCACATCAAAGACAACCAAACCTCTGATTTAGGAGGTCAATCTATTATCTGTTAGGCTTCGAGAGAGCCATACTCCCTCTGCCAGTTCCTTAGTTCTCTCTGATAACTTCCATTCTGCCCGGTAGCGTAAATCATCCCTCTCTTCTCCTGAATCAACAAGCTCAATCCTCAGGAACATTTCTTTCTCCAACATCATCGAAGCCAGCACAGAGTCTGCAGCTTGTCTGCTTCTTGGTAATCTGGGAGAGGACCGAGACACCCCTCGACGAGTGGGCGGGCCACTTTTAACCCCTCTGCTTCTGACGTCGTCTTCCTTTTGCTTCACCGAAGACACATCTCTGCCATCTGAGGTAGATGTACTAGAAGAACTCTCATTGGTTGATTCTGAGGTGACAGATGACTGCGTATCCTCCAATTGGTCAAGATCCACTTGGTAGGCTAATTTCTTATTACTTTGTCTGCTGATGGAGAGACAAGGGGGCCACCGGAGGGAGAGACATTTTGTCACCGCCAGCCATAATTCTTGAGGCCTGAATAAACCTGACCTTGGCTGATCGGTGTCACAAAAACTGTTTCTTTCCTCCATTTCTGCATGTTCTCCTTCAGAATCCGACTCCACCACCTCTCTGACGGAAACTCTGTTAGAGTTCTTTGGTGACGGTTCTGCTTCTTCACCTTTGTTTTTTGACGCTGCCTCCTGATCCTCCCCAAAGCTGAAAGAACTGCTGAACCTCTGGCTCCTCTTCATTGCTCTTTCTGCCTCCTCATCAGTCTCCGACGATGAATCTCCCTCTGACGAGCGTCCACGCGGTGACGTCCGATCCTTTGAGTTTTTTGACCATGGCCGATGATTCTCTTCAGACTCAGAGGAGCTGCTGGCCCTCTGGCCTCTCCTCATACTTTGGTAAACAATTCCTCTCCTCCAGCTGCCCAGTACTACTCTTCCTTTGGCTTAACAGCGACAGATTGACAGAAAAAGAAGCGAAGTAGTAACAGCTATCACAACAACAGCAGCCGCAGCAGCTCTGCTAGCATGGCACATTCTGACATAATATCTGCTTCAACAGGCACAGCTATGCCAGTGGAGCTGGGCAGTGATGACGTTGTGATGTCATGTGCCCACATGCACACATACACACACTCTTGCACAAATCCCCTGCGTGGCTCTGTGTTCATGCTTCAGTCGAGTGAGATGTGACTTGCCTCAAAGGGAAGTGATGTCACATTGCATGATGTCATACCTAGCCTCGAACCAGGAGTCTACAAATGGTCTGTGTTTGTGCAAGAGCGCAGATGGTACAAGAAAAAAAAATAGATGCCCTACCCTTGAAATTGACCTAGATGTGCAACATGGTAGTCGTGATAACGATTTTCCTTTCTATGCTTTATTCTTTGTGCTACAGTTGCGATGATATGCATCAAAAATAGTTTGTCTATCTTTGTCACAGGCTACCAAAATATACATTAAGTATTTTATGTTTTATTTACCCAATTAATTAAAGTGAAAAATAAAAGAATCATTAAAATCACTATGAGTTGCTCCAGATGTATTTGTGTTTGCCATAAATACTGGTTCATTTGTCCAATTGTGTGTGCATGTGTTTACTTTATTTTGGGGTGCTGTAGGACAAAGAGAGAATTTTTGAAAGCTTAAACCAATAACAGCAACAGCAGCTGTGCTCCTGTTGGAGCTCTTTGTGTTGTAGTAGTAGAGTACGTGTTTGTACGTGTGTGTTTGTGGTCTTATGAGGGCAGTCTGCTCAGTGAGTCCCAGACTAACAGCGAATGTTAGGTCACTGGCTATATGCTTGCTTTTCCATTTATGGTCCTGGTGGCTGCTCAGACGTCACGTCTCTCTGCTCATTCACAGCACACTTTCTTGCATCACCTCGGGGCAAAAGGACATTGCCTACTCTAAGCTGGCTGACATTCTCACACACAGAAAGACACACATACATGTTACATCGTATAAAATCTGTTGAGTCGACGTTTGAATATAGGCAGCGATGTGTCGTTGAAGGGAAGAGAAATTGATAATGACTGAAATGAGAATAATAACATTTCTCATACTGGTTTTATCTGATGCGATCAACAATAAAAACCTAGTAGTTCTAGTCTGGACCACTGTGATTCATTATTATTGGATCGCTCTAAAAGCTTCCTGAAAAGCCTTCAGTTGATCCACAATCCGGCAGCTAGAGTACTGACAGGGATTAGGAAAAACAGCATATATTTCTTCCATATTGGCTTCTTCTGATAAATCCCTGTTATATTTAAAATTCAATTTAATATCTTTCTCCCAAAATCTTGAATAATCAGGCCATGTCATATCTTAAAGACCTCTTAGTACCTATCCTAACAGAGCACTTTGTTATCAGACTGCTGGATTACTTGTGTTTCCTAGGGTATTTAAAAGTAGAATGGGACCCAGAGTTCAGCGTTCAGGCCCCTTTTCTGTGGAACCATCTCCCAGTTTGGATTTCGGAAAGAAACACACCCTCTATTTTTAAGATTAAACTTTTAAAAAACTTTATTTTTTGATAAAGTTTATAGTCAGGGCTGAATCCGGTGACCCATGAATCCTCTCTATAAGTTATACTGCGAAAAGTCTAGGCTGAAGGGGTCTTTCCATGATGCACTGAGTGTTTCTTCTTCACTCACCTCTTTTCACTCTATGTGTTTACACACCTCTGTGCATTTAATCATTAAATGGTAAATGGCCTGTATTTGTATAGTGCTTTACTAGTCCCTAAGGACCCCAAAGCGCTTTACACAACCAGTCATCCACCCATTCACACACTGGTGATGGCAAGCTACATTGTAGCCACAGCCACCCTGGGGCGCACTGACAGAGGCGAGGCTGCCGGACACTGGCGCCACCGGGCAACGGGTGAAGTGTCTTGCCCAAGGACACAACTACCGAGACTGTCCAAGCCGGGGCTCGAACCGGTAACCTTCCGATTACAAGGCCTTGTAATTGAGCCACGATCGCCATTAGTTACTATTAATCTGTGACCCGCTTCCATAGTGTGTCTTTTGTCCCATCATCCTCTCCTCACCCCCTGTCGCAACAGATGGTTGCCATTCGCTGACCCTGGCTCTGCCTGAGGTTTCTCCTTGTTAAAAGGGAGTTTTTCCTTCCCACTGTCACAGAGTGCTTGCTCATAGAGTGCTGCGTGGTTGTTGGGGTTTTCTTTCTAATTTTGTAGCGTCTTTCCGTACACTCTAAAGCACCTGAAGGCAACTGTTGTTTAGTAAACTGAAATATGAATACAACTAAATTTAAGTGAATTCAATATGACATGAACATCACATTCTACAGATTCCACATCAATCAGTTTTTTAAAAGATAAACATGACGTGACCAATTGTAGCCACCTTTAACACGATAAACTCGCCTGTTTACTCTGTTTGTGTTTATGGAGCCCTGATAAAAATTTATGGTGCTACCCAGATTGGCAAAATCTATCCGGAACCCAAGTTTGGGTGAAATCACTTTACTCGTCTCACAAGGATTTTCATGGCATAAATAAATGAAACCTGGATCCTCAGGTAAGATTTAAATGTGATAAATCGGAAGCTAGCACAGACAAAAATACAGCTGCCAGGAAATTACTTCATTTGAAGAAAAGTGTCAGTGCTTTTTGGCATTCAAAAAGTGATCCAAATAAAAGGGCCACAGAACACATTATACATCTTTAAATGTGCAGTATGTAAAGCTGAACCTTATTTTCACATCCCTTCCAAGTAAGTGCTTTAATACAATATCTAGATGATGAAGTGAGTGTTTTTAGGACTCGGCGAGGCAGTAATGCAGTGGCTGGGGAGTAGAAAAATATAGAGAAGCACACTGCATCTACTCTAAAAATGTCCGCTGGCAGGCAAACTCAGAGCTTGGCTGAATACTATGCCTCCATAGTTTAAGTGTGGCTGCAGCTTTCTGCAGTGTCTTATCTGGCATCACTGCAGACTGATGCTGAATAATATATCATGAAATAGCAAGATGTGAAGAAATGATGAGGTAGAGCAGGGTGAATTATTAAGTCTCTCTTAGTCGTTTTATCTTGACCTTTTCCCCCACCTTGACACACTATAATCAAACAGTTTCACGTTCTCCGACACTCAAACGGAGCAGCGTTATGGAAAAGTTGAAGTTGCTAATGCATATAAAAAAAAAATCACAAAAAGCTTTGGATGGAAAACAGCAAGCCAGCGAAGCTGAATGCGCTCCAGTTATGGGAGTTATTTCTGGACTGCTTCCACATACATTATTCACACGAAACGAAGGGTAGACGGCACACAAGCCATTAAACTCACCCCGAGATCCGCGCGAGCTCGCTGAAACATCATAGCCACGAGGACGAGGTGAGTTCAGGTGCATGCAACAGGCGAGCCAAGTGAGGGCGCAGTGGACTCCTCACGGCACGAGAGGCGAGCTCGAGCGGCGTGCGGATGATACGCCACTTCTCATTGGCTCAGGGTGTCAAATAGGCGGTGCTGTGCGCGGCGTTTCATTGATATACCCTACAGCTGGTGGCTGCGGACACCAAACGGAGTGAAAGGGCTAAGAAAGTGATGACGGCTTGATGTAGAGGGGTTGTGTTTTTTTAAGCGAAGGCTCGAGAGTTGGTAGAGTGTTTTAAAGAGTGGCACACCAAAGATTTTCAGAAACAAAACATTCAAAATGCTCTGCCACGTTACTCGTCCGGATTCGGTGGTGATGGAAGTGGAAGTTGATGCGAAGGCGAACGGTGAAGATTGCCTCAACAAGGTAGAGACGGGCTGCACGTTTTATTCTTCTTTGTGTCTTAATGTGAAAATAACGTCGCCGTATGTCCGTCGGTGAGGCAGCACGGCTCGGGTCGTCCGAAAAATATTTTCTTATGTTTCAGTCAACTTCACCTCTAATGTGTCGCGCTCATTTATGAGTCGACTATATGTGGTGAATAAGACTGAAGAGCCGAGTTTCTGCACGATTAGAAGATTTTATTTGTTTTTATTTCTTGAATTAATTAATTCGCCACAGCTTCATTGAGCTTCAGCTTTAAGCTACAACAAAACTGTCACCTGCTTTGTTGCTTGTAGCAAACTAGGACTGAGGAAACAATGTTCTGAGCGCCAAGTGCAGAAAAATCAACTCTTTCTTCTTTCGTGTCCTTTTCTTCTTCTTCTTCTTCTTCTTCTTCTTCTTTCGTTATTCTTTTATTTTAATAATACAAACCCTCTAAAGTGTCACTTCTGTCAAAAAGACACGGAGCTGAAACACGTAGAGAAAAGTTTTGTTAGGTTGCTGGGAAGCTGCCGACTGCCACTTCAGACTCCTTCGCTTAGTCAGAGGCAGATGGCTTTGTGCAGGTTACTCCAGGTCATCCTGCCGCCTCTCAAGATGAAACTTAGCTTTTCACATCTCTACCCACCACCACCCCAACTCAACATGGACACAGTAGTAACTGTTATTTCCTTTGATTGCCATTTCCCCTCCTCATTATGATGTTAATCTATTTAATATGCACAGAACGAGTTTTATCTCAGCCTCCTGGCTCCCTGTGCAGACTTTCAGCAGCAGTTATGTAATAAACCCATGGCTGCTGCCGCCGGAGGAGCGTGGGATTGCGGGCTTGATGAGCCCCTGTACCCCGGGAGGGGCTCCAAGTTCACTTCGTGAGCTTCAGAATATTGATGGGGGTTTGTGTGTTGGTGTATCTGCAGTAACAGCAGTACTGGTGAATTTCCTTGTAAAAAATTAAAAAAAAGTCCAGTGGGACTTTACTCAGTTGGTTCTCGTCACTTTCCACATGACAAGAAAAGTTATCGATTGCCTCTTTAAAGGAGCTCTTCACCATCAGTCACTGTCCTGTGGTGAAAAGCTTCACGCCTCACTTCGTCTGTTTTTTGTGACCCCCCCGCTTGTTTTGCCTTTCTTCAGGTTTGCAGAAAGTTGGGCATAATCGAAGTAGACTACTTTGGGCTGCAGTTCACAGGCAGCAAAGGAGAAAACCTGTGGCTGAATCTGAGGAACCGCATCAGCCAGCAGATGGATAATTTGACACCCTGTCGGCTCAGGCTGCGGGTCAAGTTCTTCGTGGAGCCCCATCTGATTCTGCAGGAGCAGACGAGGTACTTTTGAAAGTTTGCACGCTGTAAAGACACCGTGTGCAAGGAAATTTGCTCATAGGCCTTAGAACAGCTATAACTCTGAACTACTTCCTCTTATTGTTTTGAGTGTGTAAATGTGTTCGTCATCTCCTCTAAAACGGGTCGAAGAAATGACATCAATTTTCTTTTTCATGACTTTAATGAGGACCACGTGTTTGGGGAAACAAAACAAAGCCACCATTGGCGAGTTCCCAGAGCATAATCTGATCACTGTTTCCAACAAAGTGAAAATGCCCTATAGTAACCTCTTCCCCAGTCCTTCCGGGGTTACTATAGGTCATTTTGGTGAAGCGCCAGGCAGGAAATATGATCCAGCAGCTCTGGTGCTGTGTGCTGCTCTGAGCCTACCCCCAGGGACCCTCTGTGTGACAGCCAGGACCTCTCGTCACTGCTCCCATTCAACTCGAAATATCTTTTTGTTTCAATTGGCCGTGGCTGTTTTTCGTGTGAACAAAAGCCCTCCCGTTTTCTGCTTTTTCTGCAGATGCGGTTTGGGGAAAAGCTTGTGTGAGGGGTGCTTACCCTTGCGAGAATATGCCGTCAATTAGAATAACAGTTGCAGCTGAAGTTCTGGATAACTCTTGTTCACTTTCTGTGCTTTATTGGTCATTAGGCGATGGCAAGAAAAACTGCTGCTACAGTGAGTTGACATGTAGTTTTAACATGTGCCCTTCTCTGGTAGACTAGTTTAAAAAAAACAAGTAACAATCCCAGGCTTGTCTGACTCGGTAGTCCCCTGCCCACAGACTGTAAAGTTATAAATGGAAAGTGAATTTTCAGCCTTTGAAACGAGTCCCAAAAACTTGTTTTGATGGAGTCGATGTTATGTTCACCCGGGGCGATGTGGTGAGTGTTTGATACCATGGATATGAATCAAGGAAGCACTTGAACTGCAGCATTCCACTAGAACTATTTATCAAGCTAAACTGTCCCTGTTGTTCTCCGGTTCACCTACTGCTCCGACTCTCTTCCTTCTCCCTTCACTGTGCTCTATCAAATGTAAAAAGAGGGGATTTCTACTGTTTTTTTCATGTGCTGCAGTTGGGCGATTAAACTGTGCCCACTCCTATTTCCTCTCTTTCTGGCTCTTCTCCCTCCATCTTCCTATTCCACTCCACTGTAGCCCATATTTGGCAACCTTTTGAAGAAGAAAGTGAAAGGACAGTCAGGGGGGCTAAGGGCACGGAGGACACTTGGCTGCCTGTGCGCTGACCTCCAGTAGATTAGCAGGAGTTATCAGCAGATGGCTGGTGTTTGGTCAAGACGTGGGGGGTGGGCGGTGAAAAGAAGTGAGATAAAGATTTTAAATTGCAGGTAAGGTCAGGTGGGTCGCTGCTAATAAATACTCGCACATGTCACACGTCACCATGCTGTGAGGTTAGGTGTTTAATTTTGGCTCAGCCTTCATGCCGTCCGTCTGCTCAGATGTGATATAATATGAGGGGTGAGCGTGCAAACACTGGCATCAGTTTTTAGAGAGACGGCCAAGCTGTTGATGTTACAGCAGCAGCATTTTGAGGACAATCGCACGTGGCTCAGAAAATCCTTTTAGTGCATTTAGTGGTGGCATTTCTATGAAAGACTCGCATCATTTTTTTTTTCTTGATTTTTATCTTGTGTGCGTGCATTTAACATCATCTTTGCTAGTGAACGGTCTACAAAAGAGTGGCATGCAAGGACCTTCTACACCAATTGATTTATTTTTTGTACTTGTAAAGAAAGGCAAAAGGACCAGTTTTAGCTTATTGTGTAGCTACAATGCACGGATGATTAATGTCATGCATCGTTTTCCTGAAAGATGGGTTTTGGAGGTTTTTTGTTTGTTTTTGGGTTGTTTGTTTTTTGTTTTTTGTTTTTTGCTTTGTAGAAAATAAATTCTAAATTTAAGCAAATGGTGCTTAGACAGACTAGCTTCCCTTTTCTTGTTCTGTCACCTTTGACCTAGTTAAGCTACACAACTTCCTGAAAGTTGCTCTGAATGCACACATGCTGTCATGACACGCCTCATGACACAAAGCTATCTTCTACAGTCCACTTTTTAAAAAACATTTTTGTTAGTCACACACCTACAGGCCCTTTCCACTGCAGCAGAACATCCAATAATTATTTTAAGGGCATTTGTGTACCCATCTGAGTATCTTCTGCTGCTTTTTTTCCCCCCTCTTGTGTTCAGTTGAGCAATAAGTAGCAAGTGTGTGCGAACTTGAGTAAATATTCCATGCAGAGCTTGGAGGATAGCCTTGTCACTGTCCCCTTATGGGCCTTTATAGCCCTTACATAACCTGATGAACCTGCAGAGCTGCTTATATAAGCTGCTGCGCACTTTGCTGCTGCTTTAAGCCTAGCAGGTCACAAGTGTTAACCCTGCATGTGAGCATTAAAAGAAGCCTTAATGCTCAGATGCAGCCGACTGTTTGGGCACATTCTGCCAATTCATTTTAATCTTTGGTAGATAAACGTGACATTCAGACTCTAAACCTGAATTCATAGTATTTAAGAGGGTATGCAGTGTGACTGTATTGCGGGGCTTAAATTCAGCTTGCATCTGCGATAAAAGTGTCCCAGATCATGCTTCTAAAACCTCATTTACTTTTTGATCTGTTTGCTTTTCTTTTGCAGACTTGTTTAATATAGCTTTTCTAGAACAGTTTATGCTACTGTGTATAAAATTGACTTGGGGTGGCTTCTTTCCATCTCTCTATCAGCTTGTTTGTTTTTATTTATGTATTTTTCTTCTGTTTGTAAAAGTTCTTCGTTCCATAAGTTCTATAAAACATCCAGCATCAACTGACCTGTTACTGGAATAATGCTGCTTTTATTGGTTAAAGGATGCTGACAGAAGGGCCTCAACAACAGTCTCTGTTATCTGCATCATTAAACGCTACTTGCTAAAGGGCGTTTATAGTTTAAATATGTGAATGTTTTCCCCTTCATTAGCACTCCTGTTTAGCATTCTGGTCAGGCAGTAAAAAAAACAAAAAACTAGATGGCCCCAGAAGGCACAGCTATTAGCACAGGCTGTATCAGAGGTCCTGGTTGTTAACCCGTGTGCCTCCTCTGGTTTAAGCCTTTGTTTAACATCAATCCAAATCAAACTCCAAGTGAGTTTTATTTAAAGGAGAATTATTTTAATTGATTATGGCTTTTGAATAAAATGTTTATTTGAATCACTGTTGTTCAGGATGGTGACACAAGTAGAAAAGACACGGACAAACCCTAAACAGTTTTGCCTAAACGGTCTCCTCTGTGATGAATCACAGGACTGGGAACGATTGTAGACTAAAAATATTTGGCTTTAACTTTAAAGACTCTTCACTGCTTGTCATTTCTCTTACCGTGCACCACCTTTCTTGCATAATCCTGAATATTGTCTACCCACGGTGGCTGTAGATAAAATCAAATTGGAATTTTTGTCACAGACTTTTACTTTATACTCCTGTGCATGGTGGGGTAGTTTTTTTTGTTGTTTTTTTTAAAACCTGCTGTGGGCCTACACGTACATAGCCAGAGTCGAGCCTGTGCGTGTGCGTGTGAAGAAAAAGCTCAATTTGACTGCTTTTTTTTTTTTTTTGTATTCTCAGCAGATCGTTTTGTTTCTATAACGCACAATTGCAGATAAGGACTATGAAGAACGAGCCGTGTTTGACAAAGTTCATACACGGCCTCTTAGAGTGAATGTTCTACAAAAACAATTTATGCAGGTCACACTCGATTATAGTTTTCAGGTCGTTGTGACATGCTACACAGACGATTAAGCCAAAGATCACATATGATGCCTGTGGGTCTTCGAGTGTTGTTTTATCTGCAAGCTCTACAATCAGTAATTCTTCTCCTCCAGCTTCTGTATAAATTTCTTACCGTCTGTTTGTTGTGCACTTGAGTAACCTTGCCGTGGTTCTTTTGAAGCCACAACATGACAGTTTTTATATTTTTATGGTGCCTGAACTTGATGCTGGGCAGTAATGGCAATATTTTACCAGCCAGTTGCTTGAAACCCAAGAAGTGTTGCAGACAAGCAGCGGCTTTGTTTTAATACAGTGTCGGCTTTCAGTCCAACTTGTCAGTTCAAAAGCAAGTTTTATTTAGCGCTTGGCATTAATGCTGCGCAACTGTGCATCAAACTATGCGATCAAACCGCCCACAGCTTCAGAGAGGATGAGCAGAGGTAACTATAGTTCACTGACTGCTAGTAACCTCACGACACATTGCTTCTGGCAGGGTGTTATTTGACTAACTTACAAACCGCATTGTTGAGAGTCCAACCGATGAGGTCGGAAACTCTAGTAGTGATTGGCTGAAAGAAGTGCAGGCGGAGGTGTTAGGTTTCAGTTTGCGGGGATGTTTTGTTCTCCTGTGAAATGAACCGGTTGACATTCAGCTTGGTGGTTGGTCACGGCACAAAAAAAAGATGAAATGGTTTTTATAGATGGGTGGAACATACTGGAAAGTTTAGTTGACTTTGAAAAGTTCTGTTTTCTTCTTCAGAGCAAATGTATTTAGAAAAAAATAATAATTAAAGGTTCTCACTGAGTTGCTGGAGGGGGGGGACAATTCCTTTAGGGATATTTCAGTGTTTTCAAATGGTTCAAAGACGGAGCAGAATAAATCAGCTGAAAAATTTATCTTCATCCCTCTTAGCTCCGCTCTTTGGCCGGTGACCTATTTTGAAATATTCGTTCTCAGGGCCCAGGCCTGCTTTAATTGAATTATTCCAGTTAGGCAATCAAGTATTGAAACTCTTGCACAGCCCTTCACACAACGATCTCCACAACATCCACAAGCTCTGTTTTCAGGAGATTTCATTTCACCTGTGCTCTCTTGGCACTGACGAGTGTTATGACTGTAAATGAGTAACCCTTTTAAGCCTTTGTTTATGGGTTTTCTCCATTAAAAGACAAAGCAATGGGGTGTATACAAAGTAATACAGCAGAAGTAGGCCACGAGACTTTGTGCACATTTCCTGGCATTCAGTCTGCATGTGTGCACGCTAGTTGGATCAGCCTAGAGAACAAAACAAATGCTGAGATGATGGCTGCAGCTCTAAAAGTACTTTCTTCAGTAATGATGCATGTGCAAACGTATCCGGATAGTATCATGCATTGCTCCTTGACATTGTGACTCAGAGAGCTGTCTAGCTGCTGATAAATGGCTCTCTGGTCACTCAAAGGGGGGTCACGGTGACTAGATTCTTTATCATCTGCTTGGAAACCAATTTGCTTGGGCCTGAGGGGGGGTGTATTTGTCCATTTCTGTTGTCTTTTGTTGCCGTTATAAAAGACACGTAACCCTGAAGGATTTGTAAAAGACTTAACACCCCTTTATTTTTTTTTTATTTTTTTTTTTTTATGCGTCCAGACATACTGAGTCACAAATCCTTCCTTTCTTTCTCAGTGTTTCCAAAAGGAAGCTGCACAGTAAATTTAAGGAAGTCTGCCTGAATTGGCTCAAGACCACATCAGCAAATCAAGCTCAACTCCCATGTTGGGTTATATTGTGAATTTATGGGCTCTTGCTTGTCTAATAGGAAGGATCTTGACAGGTGTTGAGACTGCCTGATCCTAGCACAGCTGTCTGAAAAGCTCTTTATTCAACAAAGAGGTCAGGAAGTCCTTGCCTTGTAACTAACTGGGGCAAAAGTGATAAAACTTGCTTTTACCAGGTTAAATTTGTGACTGTGTGGTGTTGCTGTTCAAATCCAGTGTTTAAAAGCACAACAGCAGGACGCGTGCACATGAAGCAGTTGTGTGCCGAGTTGTTTTTGTGGTGTTCAGTGGAGTGCATATTTGTTACCTCTGACTCAGGCTCGTCAGACAGGAACGACTAGCAGTGATCTCTAGTTACCTCTTCTTCAAGATTTTTCTTCCTAATAGTTATTTTAGCCTGAGCTCAGCAAAGCACGCACACCTGTTTACACATATCTGGCTTCCCACAACACTGGAGTAACACAAGTTTGGTGTCTTACCCTGCAGCCAAAGGGAAGGGCCAAGAGTGCATCTCATGGCACACTGACACAAGTCGAGCAATGTTGAGGTAAAAGTTTTGGGTACGTCTCCTCTTTGTCTTGTCTTGTCTTATCTTATCGGCGCTGCGATAGCCAACAGGTCCGCACTCGTGCTGAAGGGCGCTTTTGAAATTTTAATTGCCGTTCATGGCAGCAATGTACATCTTGGCAGTCCCCACTTAAACTAGAGTAACCTCTGCGGCTTGCCCTATGGTAACCCTTTACGGCAACCTGTAGTAACCTCTCCGTCAAGTCGGTCCTATTGTTTGCGTCAGGCAGGTAGCTAACGAGCAGCTCGCCGTCACATGACGCCTGCTGGGCTTGACACAATAGATTGCAGTGTTTGTGTGTGCGCATGCTGGAGGGAATGGGATGTTTAACACCATATCAAAGCAGTGTTTGTTATGCCTGAGGCTAGTCAGCTGCGGGGTTTCGTTGTTACAGTCTGGCTTTATCTGGGATGGTGTAGACTTGACTGTTTGTGTGCCCCACAGCTGCTTTTTGCTGCTGGAAACACTGCGAATGTGTGTTGGAGGAGGTGTCTGTTTTTTGTTTTGTTTTTTTTGCATTGCAAAGCTGATGCACTGCATGTGCATATTCTGTGTGGGCTCCTCCTGCTCCCCTGAGATGACAGAGGAAACGCCACATCCATGTCTTCTGTAGTTCCCATAGGGGTTCTCAAGTAGATGCGTTTTCCACATAATCAAAACAAAGGCTTTGTACACACATAATGAAGAGTGTGGTGAGTGCTTCTTCTCCATTCGACTCATAAATGTCCTTGTAAAGCTTCTCAAATATCCCGAAGTCACGGTATGACCTGATTTGCACAAATGAAAATGTCTCTCTTGGCATCATGCTTCAAAGGGAACTTTGGCCCAAGGGAGGTTTTGCTTTAGTCGAAATAGCGAGCAATTTGAGGCACAATATGCTTTAAGTCTACATCAGGAATATGGAGCTCCCAAAAAAATGCTGAGAAGAGAGAAAAGTGCATTTTAAGTTTTATTTGTAGAGCACTGGAGGACTAAAGATGACAATCAGGATGTTTGTCCGGTGGAAGCTGCAGAGCAGGTTTATAGACAGTTACTTTGTTATAGGTCGAATCGAGGAAGGATCGTTTGGGTTACTTGCGTTCAGTGATTTCATGATGTAAGAACTGAGTCACTTAGGGTGTTCCTGTTGACGTATTGTCTCCTGCTGCTAGAAGGAAGAAAAGTCCTTACATCTTTTGGTCAAAACAATAGCAAGACATGTCAAGACTTGTGTTTTTGGAGTATGGAGATATTTTCCTTGACCACGCCAGAACTGTGTGTTCCCTGTTAAAACATTAACTCAAAACAATAACAGTTCTTGCCCACTGTAAAACTTCCACATTTCGGAGCAGAAATGGTTTGGTTTTAGGCACAAGCATGAGTAACGACGTAATTAGGGTTTAAATGGCTATATCACATTTTTGGCAAGAAGCCCAAGAGATGGACATGGATTACACACAGAGCCTGGCCGGCAGTCACGTAATCGAGCCCCAAGCAGTGCATGTTCAGTTTCCCATCGAGCTGCAAAGTCTAAATGCACATGACATTAGAGAGCTGCTGTTTGCATCTTTAACTTTGTTTCTCAACTTCTACTTTTAGGGTTTCCAGTGAAATTACACTTAAAGGAAGTTAGTGGTGTATGTTTTTGAGGAAGTTGTAGAAACGGAGAGAGTGGTTGTAACCGCTGAGTACGAGCTAAGTGGTTTTTCCTTCTGCTGCACACACAGTTGCAGTCTGTGATGGGATTTAAGCTTTGCAATGACCACCTGCTCTGACATGTCTGGGTGACTTGAGTATAACACATGGAAGTTGGTTCTGCATGACTATGTCAAAAGTAATAAATTAATCCCTCTGTTTATTTTTTTTTTAAGCCACTGGTTATTTAGGTAAAGTTTTTTTTTTTTAAATAAACAAAATAAAATCTCCACTAGTGCTGAGTTTAGTGTGGAAAAATCTTATTTCTCCTCTTTTTCTGCCCTGTAGACACATTTTCTTTACGCACGTGAAGGAGGACCTCCATAACGGTCACCTGCGTATGGGCTCGGAGCAAGCCGAGGAGCTGAGTGCACTCCTGGCACAGGCGGAGTTTGGCGACTACAACCAAAACACAGCCCAGTACTGGTATTCAGAGCTGTGTGGAGAAGAGCCCAGCCCCGCCACCATCGACAGGTACAGCACTTGCCAAACATGAAAATAAAATGTCTTTGTGAATATGTGACATTTGCACATGAAAGATGTACTAAGTTATAAATTATGCTGCAGCCTAACATTACCTCTAGTGAAGTTTTCTTAGTTTATGAGACAACTGTAGTTTTTATAGCCCACAAACATGCTTTCTAAGACACTCTGTACCACTGGAAAGTCACTGAAGCCACCGCGCTATTTTTGAGGGGGGTAGGAGTCCAGCCGAGGAGGCATGATGAAAAGTAAATAATGGAGCATGGCAACGAGCCAAAGGTGGCATAATGTGGCAGCTAATGGTCATCAATATTAAAATAATTTAAGAAATTAAAATGCTGTCTTTAGCAAAAAAGGAAGCAGTACAGTTAAACAGAACTCTTTTAAACTAGACTGCACTTTTCCCCTACATTGCAGCAGTTTTTTTGTTTTTGTTTTTTTTTTCCTTTTCCAAGTGAAAGACTTAAAGACTCAGATAAGAACACATCACGCACAGCCACATGGTTGGTGTATGCTGTGAGCTAATGCACACGCTGATCAGCAAACAGAAGCTGACAGGAGATCAGATAGCATGTGCTCGCAGGGTTTCACTAACAGAACCTCCCACTTTCTCATTAAATATAACAAGGACGACGGTTTTACTGCGTTTTTAACGTCTGAGAACATGGATCGCGTTCTGTTACGAAATGTCACGCTTAGATGGGAAAGTGTAAACACAGCTTCCCCTTCTCTTCCCACATGTTGTGCAAATGGCCTGGTCTCTCTATATATTTTATAGCTCTCAGTATGGTAATACATATACTCTTGTGCTTTTCTGCAACTGACTAAAAACATTATTTTTGCCCCTGCAGTATCATTTCCAGACACAAAACTCTAGAAGGTCTGAGCCAGGGCTCAGTGGAGTATCAGGCCCTGCAGCTGGTCTCCTCTCTGGAGCATTACGGCGTGGAGTGGCACTGGGCTCGCGACGCAGACGGTCAGAGGATGGCAATAGGAGTTGGTCCTGAAGGCATCGCTATTTGCAAGGAGGATTTCAGCTTGGTCAACAGGTACAACGACCGACATCTATAGTAATAACCTTGTTTCTAATATAACTGCATGTTTGATAATACAGGACGCGGCAGCATTTAACAATTTCCTGTTAACTTATTTTAGGATAAGCTATCCAATCATTCAGATCGCCACCCAGTCGGGGAAAAGTGTCTACCTGACAGTTACCAAGGACACGAATGACAGCGTTGTGCTTCTGTTTAAGCTGATCAGTAACCGGGCAGCCAGCGGCTTGTACCGAGCCATCACAGAGACGCATGCTTTCTACAGGTGAGGGTTAGAGCCATATTTAATCCCAGATCAGCGTCTCGTGTATATAGTACACAAAGCCTATGTACTGCAGCTATGTGGCTGCATTTAAGAGAAGTGGTTCAAAGCTTTAAAACATAACTGTAAGTTATTGCATCTCAAATGTTAGAAATCACAGGACAAAGTCTGCAGCTCACCTAATGTCATGAGCCCAGATGAGTTTAAATATTGAAATAAGTTTTTATGCATTGCTGCACAGCTCTGTGTGTGTGTGTGTGTGTGTGTGTGTGTGTGTGTGTGTGTGTGTGTGTGTCAGCAGTCTTTGTTGTTAGTCATTCACCAGTCTGTTTATTGTGGACTATCCTTCACTTAACACTAGTGAATTATTAGAGAGGTGCAGTAAAACATAACCTAAAATGTGCTCTGTAAAAACTTGTTTTGTTCTCTTTAGGAGAGCATAAAGTGTCCCTGCCTGACCTGCTTAAGTAAATATGAAAGTGAAATTTAACTGGGGGGCTTTGTTTGTGTGTGTGTGTGTGTGTGTGTGTGTTTTCCCCCAAAACTCTCTTTGCAGTGAGCAGGGACAGTTTAAATGGCTGAGCTATGAAATTGTTCTCAAAGACAGACCTGTCCTTTAGCTGCCAGGATAGGTTTTTTTTTTTTTTTTTTTTTAATTTAAACTCTGCAACAAATCATGTATTTTAGTAGTAAATGGAACAGGATGGTTGCAAGTCACAATTTGTATTGATTATCTTAAACTGAAATCAAAGCTCAAATTCATTGGCAGTAGTATTAATGCTTTTTTTTTTTCTTTTTCTTCAGGTGTGACACAGTTACCAATGCAGTGATGATGCAGTACAGCAGAGACTTCAAGGGCCACCTCGCCTCACTCTTCCTCAACGAAAACATCAACCTGGGCAAAAAGTACGTTTTTGACATCCGACGTACCGCCAAGGAAGTGTACGACCACGCTCGGCGAGCGCTCTACAACTCTGGCGTGGTGGACCTGATTTCCCGCTCTGAAAGCAGGGATCGCTACTCCCCTTCACGCTCCCCAAGCAGGGACGGCGAGCAGGACAAGGGGCTGGACTGTGGCAGCTGCCAGCAAAGCCGCGCCCTGCAGGAACGTCTGCAGAAGCTCAGAGAGGCTCTGCTGTGCATGCTCTGCTGCGAGGAGGAGATAGATGCTGCATTCTGCCCCTGCGGCCATATGGTGTGCTGCCAGACCTGCGCAAATCAGCTTGAGGTGAGGATTTCTCCACAGTCACATGTGCTGACAAATGACTCCTTAAAAGTGACTTTTGCTTGAAAATCAAACAGTTTCTGCTCCTACGTTGAGTTTTCAGTTTCACCAAAAGCCTTTTTAAATTATTTTAGCTCCAGATTCTTATCCTTTTTGTTTTGTTTTTATGGTCCTTTAAACAACATCCAAAGCCTTGCTTTACACTCTGCTGACCTGATTGTCCCCCACACTTAATCAGCTAAATGTGGCCCATCTTATGGAAGCAGATGGTGTGTGTGAGTGTGCCCTTATGAAGGGATTATGTCAGCCAGGCAAATCTCTCTTCTATTAATTCAAATGGGGAAACGTGACCCAACTAATAGATGTGTGAATCACTCCGAAACTTTAAGGCAAAAGGAAACGTTTACTTCTTTGGAAAGAATCACAGTGTAGTTTTGTGGTTAAGTTTGTGTTGCCCTCACTGCAGCACGATCAAAGTTGCACATTGAAATCACGAGGCCTACGTGTTTGTGAAAGTGATGCAGTTTTCCTGTTTCCCCTCTTAAACAGATGTATTTTAAATGCTTTTCTTCCTCTATTTTCCCCCCCCCAGTTGTGTCCCGTGTGTCGATCGGAGGTGGAGCACGTGCAGCACGTCTACCTGCCCACTTGCACCAGCCTCCTGAACCTGACGTTGACGGACAACCACCAGCACCGCAGCAATATTCCCGCGCCCATCCACAGAGACACGGCCTCTCCTCACACCTGCTCCACCACAGAGTATGAACACAAGCTCTACCACACATAAAGACGGCACCACCAAGAACTCCACCGTGAACACTTTGAAGTTATAACAGACAGATTTCATACAAAAGGAGGAACATTTGCTTTTTCATCAGCTTTTTTTCCCTTTTTCTGTCCCTGACTGAACTTCAGAAATGACCAAAAATAGAAACTCCTGAGCATATTTAAAGATCTCCGCACTTAAACTACACTGATTCTTTGTTTTTGATGATGTTCAGTTTGTCACTGGTTCATTAGTATTTTTTTTCCTTCCTTTTTGCTCTGTCATTCTGTCCAAACATTGTCTATTTTATTTTTTAAAATATCATTATGCCCTGCCACAGTATCATTTTTATTAAGATTAGGCTCTTATTGTGAATTAAATTATTGCATCAGTTGACCTGATACACAATTATGCTTTTGAACTTGTATTTTGGTTGAATGCTCCATCGTGAGTAGCTCCTAGCCCTCCTAGACTGGCTAAAAACGGTATTTAATTGAGGGTGTTTTTGTTTTTTAATAATTATTTTTGAAGCTTTGACATTTTAAAACTTTTATGTAATGGCTTGAAATGCAGTTATTTTTTTTCTTAATGTACATTTTTTGTTTTTTAATGCCAATGAGGAGGTATTTAGAGGTTTTGCAGCATACTGCTTCTGAGTTTGGCACGCATCGCACAAACTGCAGAAAGACTACCACAGTCTTCGTCTTGTTTTGATCAGAACTGAATCTTCCTGACACTCCACTCGGTTTCTTTCATAGACCGCTCAATCTTCACGAGTTTATCTCTCGTCTGGACAGAGATAAAATTAAAAACACTAAAGACACAGACACAGAACGGTTGTATCTAAAAAGAATTGGCATTTGTTGAACAGCAGCTGCTTCCTCTGAAAACCTCACCTGTAAACTTCCTCTCTCGGATGTGCTAGTGAGTTTCGGTATTTTAGGGTACTGGGACATCGGTATGTGCAATACTTGCTTGCCAAGCTTTTCATTTTCAGTTTTATTTAATTTCAAAGAATATTAAAACGATGAGGAAAAACGCATATACACCATTGTCACTTTACCAAGGAAGGTTTCCTCAAATATGCCTGGGCTTTGGCCTTAATGTAGCAGCAATGTGTTTATCATTATTATTATTATTATTATTATTATTATTATTATTATTATTATTATTATGCCAGCTTTCCAGAGTTTCTGCTAGGAAGATGAATCTTTTTGTCTACGCTGACCCAGCTAAGCTCAGTCACTGAAGGAGAAGGACTTTTATTTTTCACATTGTACAAGTAGTGATTTGTTTCTGTTTTCTGAAGCAAATGCCACTATGCTCTGTTAAACGACTTGGAATTAAACCCTTTTTTTATATATTGTGCTTTAACAGAAAGTATTAATAAAGTTGGTTTTTTTTTAAAAAACTGAATTGTCTGTAAATTTGTGGCACAACCATCACAGTTTCTGGCTTTTACACTTGACTGTCGACCAAGCTTAAGTATACCTGTTGTGTAATGTGCTGACTGACATTAAGAACAAGGAACTAAGCTGTAGAAACCAGCAGGCTTGGTGTTTTCCCATCTAAAGGCTGGTACTTCCTAAAATGTTCCCATGTGCATAATAAGACAAACCACAAGGAAAACTGCATGGAATGCTTTGTTCATTGTTACTTTGATCCTCTGCCTTCTGGTAAATTCACCCGGTGTTTTCGTCCTTAAAGTGATGACACCCCACGGGTGCAGTTCCTCAAGTGGCCACTTGAGGTTTGTTCCAAAAGTGAGCCGAATCCCCTGTAGAAGCCAGTCACTCCTTGTTTGGTGCTAATCCCAAACCAGGTCAAGTAAGGTGATACGTTTTTTTGGAAGATGCTCTAAGAAGTAACCAACCCTCAAAACTCAGGAGCTACTTTCAGAGAAATATAGTCATCAGATTGTCTGATGACTGTATTTTATATTTTGCATAATAAAGCAATGTGGATGTCCTTTAAATCCAACCAAAGTTAATGTCTGTCATGACTGAAGAACTGCAGG
Source organism: Haplochromis burtoni (assembly GCF_018398535.1). Lineage (NCBI taxonomy): Eukaryota > Metazoa > Chordata > Actinopteri > Cichliformes > Cichlidae > Haplochromis > Haplochromis burtoni. The sequence continues at coordinate 1,963,138 of NW_024582386.1, forward strand.
ACCATGACTGTTCCTGAATACTTGAGCCTGCTGTGTATATTGTACAGCGAAAGATCAACCCATCATTTTCCATGTTAAGGCAGGGAGAGAGGTGAATAAAGCAGAGAGGCTTTACACTAATTAGAAATGACAGTCGCCACTGGACTGCGATTAGTCTGGGAGTAAGAGTTTAAGTAGAGGAGATATTGATTAGCCTTCCTCTTCCCTCTAACGCCTCTGTCTTTCTCTGACCTTCCCGTGGGAGATTAACAAAAAAAAAACGCCACACACACGCCACACACACAACACACACACACACACACACACACACACACACACACACACACACACACGCACACACACACACACCACCCCCACCCCAGGGTATGAAGCAGACTGCAGGGGCTGGATGACAGCCTGAGAGAAGGAGCGCGGATGATTCCCAACTCGGTGATCCGTGCAGAATTTGTCTTAATGCCGGTTTAAAAGCAAAACGGGTACCAGCAAATGAAACGCGACCTGAGAGTAAAGACAAAATTAAAAATCCTCTCCAGACATGTGGAAAAACAGTACTGCTTTCAACCACTTCAAAACGCGCGTTCACCTCCCTGGATAGAAGTTCTTCACAAATTATTCTCACAACTAAACTTTAACCAAAAAGAAATGAGCCTTTAGTCTCAAACTGAGCAGTGACCTGTCACTGTATACACTGAGCCTTGAATAACCTCCATGTAGGGTGAGGCTTCAAAACACGGATGCTTGAGATCAATAGCTTCTTTTTTTTCCCTTGGCACACATTCTCTGTTCTCACGTTGCCACAAACTGGTTATGTAGCATCTGCAGCAGTAATGCTTTACTCTGACCTACAGATTTGTAGTTAAAAAAACAGCAGTTCAGTTTAATTGCAGTAAACTGGACACTCAATTGTATTAGGTACACATTGCTGTTGAACACCCCCCCTTTTTTTTTCTTAATTGTTTGTGGCATAGATTCAACAAGGCACTCTACTGTGTTTGAGATCCGTATTGAGATGGAAGCAGACATAAGAAAATGGTCCATCCACTTTATGTGGTCTTAAAGGGCATGGACGTGGTCAATACACAGGCAGGCTGTGGTTTTTTGATGGTGATGGTATGAGAGAATACAGCATTACATCATCAACATAAGAACAGGCATTGTTTTTCCGGTCTTCTGTTGTTCCAGGTTTGGTAGCCTCAGCTTCCTGTTTTTACCTGTTGGGCGTGGCACCAGGTGTGGCCTTTTTCTTCAACGTTCAATATGTTGCGTGTTCAGAGTTGCTCTTCTGCATATCATGGTTAAGATGAGTGCATGGGGAGAATATGCAAACTCCACACAGGATGAGTTGAATCGGTACATTCAAACCACGGTGGTTAGCACCTTTGCCGCCGCCATGCTGCCCCTTTTCGGTCAGTTCTCTGTAAACCCCAGAGATGGCTCAGCAGTTTCCAAAACACTCACACCAACAGCCACATTCAGCATCACTTACATCACCTTTCTTCCACATATTGATGCTCTGTTTGAACTTGAGTAGAACATCTTAGTCATGTTTACATGCCTAATGTAACTGGCTGATTTATTATTAAAAAGAGGTTGAAAAAAGCACCCGATGAGTTTATTAGCAATAGCAGGGGCAAGGTGCACAGGTCTTTGTAAGCCTGACACTGTGCTAAAAAATTAATTGCAGAAAAAAACAGCCAATACCTCGAGTCATAAGCTCTTTGCAAGGTGAAACTTTTGTCACATTAAGCTAAAATATTTCTGATTCCACACAGAGGTGCATGAATTGCTTGTCGAGAAATTTCCATCAAAAGATTCAGAAGAATGGAAAGAAAACAGTTTAGTTATTCATTGAAGACTGGGAATTTCTTTGGACGAGCCTAATCTGCTGCATATTTTTGCTCAGTCACGTTTCAATAAAACACGTGTGTCTGAGCTGAGAGCCTACAAAACTTTTGTCATTCTAAAACATGAAAGTTGGTTGTTTTTAAAAAGCTCACCATTAGAACCAAAGAGCAAGTCAGTGAGATATAATGTGTAAGTGATGCTGCCTGTTGTTTTAGTCTGACTGTACTATACAGGGAGCTCATTTATATTGTGATGGTGGCCTATAAAGAGCTGCAGCAGGACTCAGAGTATGTCAAAGCAAAACTACAGCTAAGGTTGTGGATATGAATCATAATGTGCACAGAAACAGGAAGTTGCTTCGCGTGTGAAACAACGCAGACATCCTGCAGTCAGTAATACATATTTCTTCTGAATTGATTTACTCCCAGGAGCGGTTTATTATAAATGATAGAATAACAGCTTTTTGTTACAGATCCTTATCTAATAATTTGTGCTGCTGCCCCTCCTCTTTACTTATTGGCATAAACACTACGCTTCCTCTTTGCTTCCTTTCTAACCCTGGCATCTCTGCTGGCTGAAAACGAGTACCATAAAGCACCATTTCTCAGGAAACACCTTTGACATTTACAGCTTGGCTGCTTGGCCAGTATTTAATGGACGTGCCCAATGGGAAAGACAAACTATGACTCACTGTACCTCTAATTTTTAATTTAAAAAGAATGAAACAATTCTGAGAAATCCTTGATGCAGACCATCTCAAGTCACATAATCACGCTCCAGCAGTTATGTGGTATTCATCTTAACGGACACTGTGGTTGTGGGAATATAGAGGCGCAAAAAAACACCACAGGTTAACAAGAACTCGACTGGGTGTCAAACCATTGTCTCTGGGGAATGACGCACTTTCTGAACTTTGTTCTTCTTCTTAAACTTCTGTTTGTGTGTAAAAAAACAGACAAACAAAAAAAGCAAAGCCTGCTGAGAAAAGACGTTGTGCAGCATGTTGTTTGCGGTTCATGACAAATTTTACAGAGCTGTGCATCTTCCCTGATGGAGAAAAAATAATAAAATCTCCTTCATCCTCATCACCTTAGCTCGTCAAATAGAAAACAAATAGAATCTTTAAATTCTCGTCATTTCAACTCGTGCCAGGAAAAGAACATCAAAGTTCCTCTCCAATTTCACCCTCCCTCTGCCATGTGGTCTTCACATCTGCTTGGCCTAGTGACACACTGCCGGGGGAAACACACTACTTCAGAACGTGCCGGAGATCTGGTTCCTTGGAGCGCATGTCTACATGGAAGCATCAGCTGGTAACCTACTACAGGGAGATAGAGTCCAGTCTGAGTGTGTGTGTGTGTGTGCAAGTGTGTGCAAGTGCATGCCTCTGTGTTCTCTCAGAAGTTGTAAAGGGGACCAAACACCATCGCTGTGCCAAGATACACAACATTCTCCACCCAGAGGATTTAAACTTCATCATTTGCAAGCCGACTTCAGTGTGTTATAATGAAGTCTGCTGCTAACATGTGTCTTTGTGCGTATAACTGTGGCGCTTTGATGAATCATTTTAAAATCACACTGTGGAATAGGGTGCCTTGCTCTTCCTGTTATTTCCAAGTTTGCAGCTGGGCAAATAAAAATTTAAAAACTCAAAAAATGTTGGTGAGATAAAATTATCTGAGGGGAATGAATATGTTTGTTGTCACTGCCTGCCAAGAGGCTCGAATGGCTAAAAATATCCATTTCACATGATAAGAAAATAAAGAACCAGATTGTTTTAATAAGCTGACCTGTTGGGTTGTTATAGGGAAACATGGTTATATACAATACAGGCATTATATACGAGTTCCACGAACAACGAGAGCTCATACAAGCATTTACATAGTGTGTGTATACCCTTGTATCTACCTGCTTCCCTTTCACCTACTTCCTACAAAAGCTCACAGCTCAAACACAGGTCACAGCCTCCAGTTACGACTCGTGATAAGCTGATAAACGAAGAACACAGTTAAGAAAAAGCTGTTCCTTTCTTATCAGTTTTATTGCCGCGAAAGGTTTTAAAGGGCCAACACTGCTCTGCTTGTTTATCCGTACAGTACAGTGCGACGTGCACCACGGGGCTTAAAGATCAGTGGCCTTAGTATTCACTGTAGCCTTATCTCATGTAGATTACGTTGATGTTATCAGTCACAGAGCGATAAAGCGTCGGGTCAGACTTCTGTGTATCCAGCCTCGGTCTTTTCCAAGCTCAGTAGTTTGAATGATTTTAAACTGTCGTTTCAAGATCCTTTTAGTTCAGTCTGTTTGTTGCACGTCGAGTCAAATTGATGTTACGTAACACGATCCCACGATCCGTTCAGTCAAATGAGAATGTAGAGTGCAGTAGTTTTAGGGCTGATTTGCAAAAAGTCAGCTCATTTCAATATAGAGCACAAAAAAAACAAAGACATGACTTTTTCATCGCAAAAAGTAAACTGTGTGTCGCAAACATTAGTCTGATCAGTTTGCCCGCTTGACTTAAATATTCTCCTTCTAAGCAACAGGATCAGAAGCAAATATCTCGTTCCAACCTCTTCCACGGTTGTGTGAAACTGTAAAGTGTGAGTGTTTATTAATGAGAGTTTGTGTAGCAAATAAATGTGAAAGAGGCTGATGGGAGTGAAGAGAGCGTGGAAAATAAAGGGGTTTTTTTTACCACAGAGAAGAGCTTTGGTGTCAGTGGTTAAAATGGTTTTAAGGTAAGTACAACGGGATCAATTATAGACATTTAAAATAAGTTTAAAATAAACACATTTCTAACTGTCATATGAAAAATTGTAAAGTGCTGAGAGCCCGTTCTTTATGGACCTTTCTTGTGTGCGGAGCCTGCTTCCAACAAAGAGAATCAGGTCATTATGTCACATGAAATCCTATATAAAAACTTCTTGCTGCGTGTCTAAAACTATAGTTAAAGAATATGTAGGGTTCTTAAAATACCTTCACAACTCTGTCAAGTGTGATTAATCGATGTATCAGTGTTGTTCATTTGAAGAAAAAAGTTTCCAGTACATATTAACGCTGATCCACTGATTAATGAAATGTGCTGAGACGTGAGCGGAGGGTAAAAAAACTATTTAGAAATTGTGGAAAATTCTAAAGTTGGTATGTTAGTATGTGTGATCGGTGGCTACTGAGCCTGAGAGTCAGAAGCCTTTGTCACATAAGCAAGAATGACAAAGAGAGACTGAAAGTAGTAAGAAGGGTGGGGAACAAGTTCAGTGGACGTGATCTGTTTGAGCGAGGGAGTTAATGTTAACAATTAACATGCTAACTGAGGCCTGTAGAGTTTGAGATGTAGCCATCGGGTGTTTCTGAACATAGCACCATCTGGCGTTGTGGTGAATTTGCTAGGAAATCCACCCCTGAGAGGTGGAGCATTCTGTTAACATGTACCTGAGTGCTCCATGCTGATGCTCAGTTGTTCATCAGTATATCAGACCCAGGGTAAATAGAATATTTGTTTCCCTTTTGATTATAATTCTCTTCTAATGGCAAACTAGACAAGTGAATCTGAGAAAATAAACAGACTCCACATACATATGAAAAAACTAAGAAACCTTTGTATCTTTACATAAATAAGGATTACACTTCGATAAAGTACAGTTTATTAACAGTTCACTATTCTTTGAACCAGTTTGACAGTAATATAGATTTTTCCTCTGTTCCTCCTATTTTTGTCAAACCATAGAAGAGTTTCCATGCGAATCTTTAGTAAACTGAACTAATCCGGGTTTACAGTGTGGTTCAGCCACACAAAAAACATCCGTAGCACAAATGTCCATGGGAACAGCATCTATAGGTCCATTACTTGATCCCAAGTCACTCACTGAAAAATGAGTTATAGCAGGCCTACTCCACAGGACCAGAAACAGAAGGAAACAAACTTGGGCTGGCTGTCTCAGCCACACCAGACTTATTTGGACTAGTTCTCTAGACTGAGACATTTCTGTCCCTTTATTCATACCAACACAGTCAAAATGTTCATGTGAGGCTCTGGCTAGTCTGAAGTCATTTTCTTGGCAACATCATTCCTGTTCTTTGAAAGATAACAGGTCCACGTCTGAAATTGTAGTAGGGTTCAAGTAGATCATAAACATAATCCCACAGAGAACAGCCGGGAAATTCACTTCAGTTGAACATCTTTGAGAAGGCCCAGCTGAACCACGTCCTGAACCTCGTCAGGAGGCAGTTCAGAGACAGGAGTCTCAGGTCACTCAGGGTCAGTAGGATTTCTTCTACTTTTACTTCATTTCATTATTAAATGCTGCATGATTTTCCAAACATTTCTTGAGATTTGTGTTCTTTGTCTTTTTCTTTTTCTCTCACTTTTAAACTTGGACAGCAGAGCAACAATGTTGCTGTTCTGCTCAAGGAGAAACTCTTGCTTGTTCTCAAGCACAATCAGGTCATTCTGAATTGTTTTGATCTGCAGTTCTATCTTCAGGGATACCTGCTGTGTCTCTCTTTCCTGGGGCTCCATCCGCTGGGCTATTCCTCTCTCCGCTGACTCAGGAGGTCTGTGTGATTCCTCTCTCCTGTCTCTGTCAGACACCGAATTGTTTAGCATGTATTCATGTTGCGACATTTAAAAGTTTAATGCAAACAAACAAACAAAAAACTGACCAAAGACACTGACTGACTCAGTCATTTGTCTTTTTCCTTCACATGGTTCACCAGACTTCCCTTCCCTGCTTTTCTTTCTTTTTACTTTGCTGTCTAATGAAGGTGACTCCCCCTTCTTACTGCTTTCAGAAATACTGAAAGTAGTAAGAAGGGTGGGACTTGATCTGTTTCAGCGAGGGAGTGGTCTTTATCACATGATCAGTCTGTCACATTATTGTGGAGGAATTTTGATCCACTCTTCTACACTCCACAATGTTGCTTCAGTTCATCAAAGGCCTTCACAGTTAGATGTAGCTATCAGGTGTTTTGCAGTTTTTCTGAACATAGCACCACCTGGCTGTGCTATGTCTGGATGAATTTGCTGGGAAGGCCACCCCTGAGAGGTGTAGCATTCTGCTAACACACACCTGAGTGCTCTATGCTGATCCTCAGTTGTTTATCAGTATGTCAGGCCCAGGGTCAAAAGAATATTTGTTTCCCCTTTAAATAATATTTTCTCCTAAGGAAATATTAATCAAGTGAATCTGAGAAAATAAACAGACCTCACATACATTTATAAAAACTATATACAGATATTTAAACTTTAACCTTAAACAGTGACATTTCTAAACATATTTGCAAACATGCTCTTTACACCAATGTAACATTTTATTATTTAGAGATCCATTATAATATCTTTCAAAAAAGCATCTCTTCACAGCCCTCCAAAATCTGTTTCATGCATTAACGTTACTCTGGAGCTAACAGTGCTGATGAGACTTTATCTCTGCATTAGGCTGAGTAATATGAGACTGGATCTGTGAAAAAGGTCTGACTCCTTGATCCTACACAACCCTGTGCTCTAGATTTAAAAACGATGGTATCGCACGACTCAGTCTCTTTCTAAGCTCCACGACCTGCAGCAACAACATGCTGCATACATACTATTAATAACACTGATATAACATTAATAACATATAATACTCTAACATACTATTATATGTTATATGATTTTAACTCTCAAGCAACTAAGCACTAAAGTACTGAAGCATTTGTTTCAGTAGTTCAAATGTTTTTGTTCCATATACCTGTTTCTGTCGGTAGTATTTTTGCTCAACTTATTGCATGAAATTGTTGTAACAGCTACTCTTACTTCTATTATTAATAGAAGCTTATTACTTATTATTACTTTTTAATTATATTCTTATTATTACTTCTATTTAACTATTTTCCAGACTCAAATCATCTGCACAAAATACTTAAAATCTTACATACAATATAGTTTTCATACATAATGTACGCTCACTGGAGTATACATTATGTATGTATATTAGAAAACTGTATTAGATACACCTTGCTAGTACCTGGTTAGACCTCCTTTGTAACATAGATTTAACAAGGTGCTGGAAACATCCCTGGAGATTTTGAGCCATATTGCCATGATAGCATCACACAGTTGCTGCAGATATGCTGGCTGAACATGCATGATATGAATCTCCCATTACACTAAAATGTGCTCTGTTGTTGAGATGTGTTGACTGTGGAGGTCATTTGAGTACAGTTGTCGTGTTCCAGGAACCAGTTTGAGATGATTTGAACTCTGCGACATGGTGTCTTATTATGCTGGAAGCAGCTGTATGACGATGGGTACACTGTGATGGGATGGACGTGGTCAGCAACAATACTCCGGTAGACTTTGTTTAAACAATGCTCAGTTGGTACTAAGGGGCCCAAAGAAAATATTCCCCACACCTCTGCATCACCAGCAGCCTGACACAAGGAAGGATGAATCCGTGCTTTCATGTTGTTTACATCAAATTCTGACCCTACCCTCTACATGAACTGAAATCGAGGCTCATCAAAGCAAGCAACATTTCTCCAATTTTGGTGAGCACGTACAAACTGCTGGCTCACATTTCTGCTCTTAGCTGACACGAGTGACCCCCGATGTGGTCTTGTGCTGCGGATGCCCATCTGCTCTGCATTCAAAGATGCTCTTCTGCAGTTGTTCCTCTCAGTTAGAAGCAGTCTGAATTCTGCTCTGACCTCTGAGGTCAACAAGGCATTTAAATCACTCAATGGATATTTTCTCTTTTTCAGACCACTCTGTAAAATACTCAGACCAGCCTGTCTGGCACCACCAACCGCGTCACATTCAAAGTCACTTTCTCACCCATTTCAATGCTCAATTTGACCTAAATGCACTGAGTTGCTGCCATGTGATTGGCTGATTAGAAATTTGCATTAACACTCAGTTGATCGGGTGTACCTAATCTTTTTTTTTTTTTTTAATAGAGTTATACCGTAGTCAAAATTAACCTCACCTTTATCAGCTGCGATATGAAGTGATATTTTTACTAATGCATCACTAAAAACAATTACAATTCAATTATATATTTTGCACTGGTATTATCACAAAATAAATAAAAGCTGAGAGATGATAGAAGAATGCCTCTGCATGTGAACATCAGGAAGGGACATCCTGTTCCCAGGAAAAACTTAAACAAGTGTTGTGTGGACGCTCCTCTTCTGACGTTCATATAGTATCTGTTTTCTGAAACTCTGCTGACATCTGCTGGCTTGACCGGAAACTGTAACGGGGCTCTTTATTTCCTCAGCTGCTATTTAAAAGATGCTACTGGGTTTAGTATGAATACACTGACTAATAATAATAAATATCATTAATAACATAAATAGAATAAATGTAATTGATTCAGAGCGTAAGGTTGCAGGGTAAGAAATCATTATAATACATTTTTAGCGTGTTGCTTATGAAAGATGATTTATTTTTATGAGACAAAATGGTTTAGGTGTAATTAGAAATTTCTAGTCAAACACAGAAACGTTGGTACTGGGTCTGTGACTCAGGGTTTTGTGTTTATTGGTTAATTTATATTCTTGGATTATTGTCATTCTTGGTTTTCTGCTTGTGTTTATTCTTAGTTCCCAGGATTTAATTTTCTGTTACTTTGCCTTCCCCGTGTTCCTCGTCTAATCACTCGTCTTCATGTTCCCTCTGTCTCCCCAGTCAGTTAAGTCTCTATGTCTCAGTGTCAAGTCCACGTGTTTGTTAATGTCTCTTGTCTCCTGTTTTATTTTGATAGTCCCTGTCCTGTGTGCGGTGCATTCTGCTTTGCTTCCTTTGTCTCTTTATGTCTAATTAGTCCTAGCTGTGTTTCCCTCCTGTTTCTCACTCCCTCATTACTGCCTCTGTATTTAAGCACCGTGTTTTCCTTTGTTGGTTGCTAGTCTGTCAGCGCTTCTTCCCCTGAGTCAGCTCCTTGATGTTTTGTGTCTCTTGCCCCTCTCTCGGTTGTAAGATCTTTGTAACATTTTCCTAGTCTCCTCATGTACTCTAATTGCCTTCCTTTTTCTTTTTTTTCTTTCTTATTTTTGAGGGGGGGTGGGTCCACTTATTCCCTTATTTTCTTATCCAGTTTGCTCAAATTTGTAAGGACACAATTCAAACCATGCTGAGTTTTCAGCTAATAGCTCTCTAAGAATTCCCTTGTTGTTGCTACAACTCCATGTAATGCCTGTCTGATTGTGTTAGCTTTAGCATCTTTGCTAGATTCAATTAAAGAATAAACGATGTGTTTTGTGACAGGCTGCAAGTACCAAAGTGTCTAAAGATAGAAAGATTTAAAACTGGTTCTTTGCTAACCTGTCGAGTTGTTGTTGTTCTTCTTGTTTTTGGCTAGTCACAACACAGGCTTAAATAATTCGTATAGGGTTAACAAAAAAAAATATTCCTCTGGAAATGTTCACAGAAACACTTGAAACACCTTCAGAAAGGCCTTGGTAGCTATTGCTGAAGACAACTTGACAACAAGAAAGTCTGGCTCCTTGAAAGCAAAATATAAAGAAATAAGAGGTGGCTCAAGACTTTTGCACACTACCGCACATGTGTGCATATGAATCTACGTGACTGATTTAGTTTTTAGTTTTAGCTTTTGTTTGTTAGCTTGTCCTCACGCTGTCTTGCCCATCGACAGCAAAGGGAGCAATGCCCCAGCTGGACACCAGGTGTGCTCTTTAGCACTGCAGCACGCGAGCCACTGCAGTGCTGCCATGTCTGTGTGTGTGTGTGTGCGTCTGCAGATGGGACAGCCCGGACCTGCTTGCCAGCTCAGCCACTGCTGCTCCTGCCATTCAGCTGAAGAGCGGCGAAGGGGGGAGGCACGCGAGGCTGGAGCGAGAAAAAAGACAGAAAGAGGGGGGAGAGAGAGAGTCCAGGCCCAAATAAAGACATGGGGGCCAGGACTGGGCTGGGTCCCGCTTTGCTATAAAAACGCTGGCCTCCTTGAGACTCGGGTTTGGTGGTTGGGGCTTGGGACCAGCGACCACCACAGCTGCTGCAGTCTTTCTCGGGGGAGCTACGTCTGCATACTCACCATCATCGTCCTGGTCATCATTTCTGGGGGCATTCAAGATGCCTCGAGTGGACGCAGACCTCAAGCTGGACTTTAAGGATGTCCTTTTCAGACCCAAGAGGAGCAGCCTGAAGAGCCGCTCAGAGGTCGGTCCTGTTAATTACGTATCATTACGCATAACTCACGCATCACAGGTATAGTGTAATCAACCATCAGAACAGCTCTTTGGGTTAGACAGGTGTATTCTCCTGCGCATTGTGCCGCAATATCGTGTTAACTGTTTGTACATGAGGGCAGATTGATGAGGGTGGCGTCCTGGAGCTGTCTAGTTCTGATCAAATGCGAAAAATACTTTACATTTACTCCTAAATCAACAAAGATACCTCGTTGAAGGAGTAAAATGCGTCCTTGTCTTGTTTAATGTTGAGCTATCAGGTGTACACTGCCTCTGTGCTGGGCTGAAACAGTGTAACAGCGGAGTGACCTTCTTAAAGGTGACAGGAAACAGGCTGGACACAGGCATAAAAGAACATTTTGATCAGTTTGGCCTTGATCTAGTTACCTGTCATTATTATCTAAAGCAGACTAAGCAGGCCACGTTGTGTCCAACATCACCATACTTGTGGTGGCACTAGATCTAAAGCAAAGAGTTTGAGCCCTCTGAGGGAGCAAGCAACATGAGACACAGGAGACTTCTCAGAAAAGTTGTTTAAAAATAGGACGGAGCGTGTTGCAGCCAACCAGAGCACATTCCACATGCCACAGAGATATCAGTATAACAGCAGCTTTAATCACATCGATTCAGGTCTCAGACACACGTGTGGCACCTGATGAATGCGGTTTGGTTATTTTGATATTTCAGATCGTAATGTGGGCAGCGGGCCGCGACTGAGACCACTGGATGATTTATTTTAAGTACATATTTTGCAGTGATGTGGTTTATTTTCAGCTTGATGGTGTTGGTGGCGGGGGTTAGTCTTTGTTATGACAGGACAGACTGAGAGTAGACAGGAAGAGAAAGACAGCAGGGGGAAGACACACAGCGAATGGCCCTGCAATAGCCTTGCTGCACATGGGTCTTCTGCTCAACCTGGTGAGCTACACCAGCATCATTACTTTCTCATTATTAATGGTGAATAGAAAGGAAGTAAACTGAAAGTCCTGAGTCAGTGTGCAGCATCTGCTGATGTGCTGGAGCGAATCAATATAGACTATAGAATATCTCCCTCGTCCATGTCTTCCACCTCTTTCCTTCCTCTCACTATTATGAGGCATGACCTCATTATATGCCCACATTAAAAGTTATGGTGCATTGCGTACGGTAAGTCTGTAGCTTAAGTAGCTTTGCATAATAAATGTCTTGGTTCTAGTCAACAAAAGCATTCAGCACTAAGAGGGAGCCATTTAGAAAACTTGTTTCTAACTGTTGGCAAGGCAACTCACCGTTATGTCCCACTTTTTGACAACTATGCCGACCATCTTTACCTTCTTTTTTTCTAGTTTGAAAATTTACCAGTTAGACACATTTCTACATTTTCTACATATTAATACTGATAGTTGGTGATTAAAACCCCCAATATTCTGATATTTTGGCATTTGTTGAGCCTAATTTTTTTTGTTGTTGTTGTTGGCATTTATAGCCCTTTTCCACTGGCAGCTACTCGGCATGGTTCAACTAGACTCGGTTTTTAGGGTTTTCCATTAGGTGGTAGAATCTGTGCCAAGGAGGAGAAATGGCTACACAAAAAACAACAATGTAAAAACAACAATGTGGTCGCTGAGTCTGACTAGAAGCCATGCACGGAACAGCAGGTATACCATTGCCTTAACGTCCTCCACTGTTGTGTTGTGTTCAAATTATGTCACAGGACTGTGTAACAACCCCACACACATAAGGTGGAACTCGATTGTAATGGAAAAACATCCAAAACCGAGATGAGTCGTGTAAGTACTAGTAGAAAAAGGCTATCACAGTTATTTACAAGTAGTGCCCTCTGGTGGACAAACTATGCAATATCACTCACACCATGGTGAAGGGTGTTTTGGCTGTCTCTTCTTTAGTTTTTAAAATTTTTATTATTGGCCGTTAAATGCAGATACTGAAAGATCGGCAAATAACTATTATCAGCCAATAATATTAGCCTCAGTAAACACATTTAGATTGCTTACATTAGCTAACATTAGTAAGCTATACCAGACCAAGTAATGCTACAGTAGTAAAGCCACCAAGACTGTTGAACGATGGTTCTGGGAGAAGATTCTTGAGTAGTAACAAAGTTCAGCGTTTAGATCGTTAACTGGAAAAAAGGTTTATTTTAATGATTTAATTTGAAAGAAATAATTTCCGCAAGTGACTCAAACACTTTCCTGAAAATGGTGCAGCTTGTGTGTCACATTGAGCTCAGCTCAGCACAGGCATATCCATTAGATCTAAAACAGCGGTCCCCAACCTTTTTTGCGCCACGGACCGGTTTATGCCCGACAATATTTTCACGGACCGGCCTTTAAGGTGTCGCGGATAAATACAACAAAATAAAACTAGTACCAGTACCGAAAAAAAGAAGATTTATTCATAACACACGTGAAAAGACCAAGGAAAACCGAGTAAACGATAAAAGCGATAACAAAATAACGCTGAAAACCGATAAAAACCCTGAAAACCAGACATTTCACACCTCAGCCTCTACTCTCGCGGCCCGGTACCAAATGACTCACGGACCGGTCCGAGGCCCGGGGGTTGGGGACCACTGATCTAAATGATTCAGTGCACCCATGCACACTCAGGAGACGAGTATTAGCCTTCTCATATTTCCAAGAAAAATGACATGGATAAAAAAATACTAATAAATTTTAAAAAATTCCTTCCGTCCTCAGGTGGATCTTCAGAGGACCTTTACATTCCGCAACTCTAAGCAGACCTACACAGGTATCCCCATCATTGCAGCCAACATGGACACCACAGGAACATTTGAGATGGCACAAGTTCTCAGTAAAGTGAGTGAAGACAATAGTTATAAAAAAAATAATTAATTAAAAATACATTTGTTTTATTTTGTATGGTTGTGGATTCATCAGCAGGTTACTTCTGTTCAAGTTGAAGGACAATGATGGATGATAGAGAGAATGTCAGTGGCCCAGAGTATCTAAGGTATTTCTGAATCTCTCATTTTCTTCCTGTCTTCCTTTCTGTCTGACTGCTTCTTTCTTTAGCACACCCTCTTCACAGCCATTCATAAACACTACTCTGTAGAAGACTGGAAAAACTTTGCTGCTAGTCACCCAGAGTGCTTAGAGGTAAGACTTCCAGTCTTTGCTTTAACGTAGTCTGTGTGTGTGGATTCTCAGTCATCCAGGTCATCGCCTTAAGAGCTGGAAAAGAAGGAACTGGAACTTAGAGAAGTCCAGTTGCCTTCTTTTAAGCTCTTAAGACTTTTTACATGTAGGTTGTCTCTCATAAGAAACTAGAAAATCAAAATAAAACACATTTTCATTCCCATAGCACGTAGCTGCTAGCTCAGGGAGCGGCAGTGCAGATCTGGAGAAGCTGTGTGCCATCCTGGAAGCCGTCCCTGCCCTCAAGTACATTTGCCTGGACGTGGCCAATGGCTACTCTGAGTACTTTGTGGAGTTTGTCAAGAAAGTCAGAGAAAAGTTCCCCAAACACACCATCATGGTAGGAAAGACAGTGCCTCACGTTGGCTGGCAGTTTGTCTCCTGGTGGATTATGGGATATTTAAGACTGTGTGCTGGTTTTGCAGGCTGGCAACGTGGTAACGGGAGAGATGGTGGAGGAACTCATCCTGTCTGGGGCTGACATCATCAAAGTGGGCATCGGGCCAGGTGAGTTGGTGCAAAGGTCTCTTAACACAAAGCTGCACGGTCCTCAAACACAGAGACCAGCAGTGAGGCATGCAAACACAGATGAGACACAAGACAGAGACGTACAGCATTTTAAACCAAGTATAGCGGTCATGTTACACGCCATTAAGTTACTGACTCATTGCATGACTAATGTAGCCACTATAACGTTGCGGTGGAGACATGAAAAATGTGGTTTTACTGGTACGATTACAGCAGACTAATGTTTGGGATCATTGTCATGCTGACAAATTAAGCCGTCGCCAATCGGATACTTTCCAGATGGTATTGCACGATTTGTTTGTTTAATCAGGATTCCCATTCCCAGCCTCAGACTTATCTGTCCTTCCTGGGTTTACTTGCAAACTCAGTCCAACAACAACACGACATAAAAATGAAAGAAGCTGTTTTTTTTTCCTAACACAGATAGCACTGAGTTTCATAGAGCGAATATAAAAATGGCAAAAACAATAAGATGAAGCTGCTTGTTTTCTAACGGGTGCGCCTATGAATCACAATCATTACTAAGCAGCTGAATACTAAAGAAAATTCCATCAATTTTGGAGATTCCCAACGGCAGTGGCTGAAACACAGCCCCAAACCAAGACGCTGTGTGTAAAAATGGCACTACTGTTGTGTTTGTTTGTTTTTTACACTGCACACCATGCCAACATTTGGCAAATTTTTAGCTATTAACTCCTTGCGAATCACCTTGATGGTGCAAAACTCCTATTTTATGCTTGTCAAAATGTGTTGTTACCAAAAATGGTGCGTTTTTTGTGACAATCTGCTAGTAAAAATGTGCCTTAAGATACAATTTTATGTGCAGACACAACACTTGACATGGGTGCCTTTATTGTGCTTTTATGGTTCACAGGTCAGTGTCACATGATGCAACAAACAAAAACACTCCTTAAAAGGTCAGGTGCATGATTGGACTAAAAGCCAATCATGCACCTGAGTAGTCACCTGACTTGAACAGATTAAAAAAGACGGCAGGTTCCTGTAGTTACAACAGCAGCAATCAGCACAGACGGAGAGAGAGATAAAGATGTGGTTCTCTAATGTGTGCTCTGACTGTTGCAGGTTCTGTGTGCACAACAAGGATCAAGACAGGAGTGGGTTACCCACAGCTCAGTGCTGTTATAGAGTGTGCAGACTCAGCTCATGGACTCAAAGGTCACATTATCTCTGTAAGTCCACAATATAATTTTTTTTTTTAAATAAAAATAATGAAGTCAAACAGTAATCAAAGTAAATCTTGGCAATTTCTGCAACAGTAGGAAAGCTGTCTGCAGAATATGCTGCAAATATGCAAGAGGCTGAAATGAAAATGATACAGAGCAGAGTGCAATGATGTGGTTTTCATGTAGATACTGAAAATGCATCAAAGAGATTTCCATTTTAAATTGTGTTGTACTTGGACGACAGGGTGGCAAACAGTGAGCAACAGAAGAGCATTTATTGCTTTAAAGACCAGGTTTTTTCTCATCAGTTCAGCAGGTGTAACACACTGTAAACATGTGCAAAAACCAAAAAACATGTGCAATTATGCATCACTAGATTTGTTCATGCATGTTACTGAAGGTTTCCAGCCAATAGGGGGAGCAGTTTAGTCCTAAAATTAAACATTAAACCTGCTTCTCTGACCTAATGTGAACCAGTAAACTGACATGTGTTTAACTTCTGTTAAGGATGGTGGCTGCAGTTGCCCTGGAGATGTAGCTAAGGCCTTTGGTGAGTAACCAACCCCACACTGTAAGAAATGCCCCAGTGAAATTACAGTGAAGTAGTGGCAAATCTATTTCCCAGCTTACTTTTGTATGTATATACAGCTTACCTGCTGTAATCTACAAAAAACATATCTTGAGGTAAAAACATTTACATAATGGTGTCGCATACAATTGTGATTATACTGTTTTTTTTAGTCTTTTACGATATAATCTCCATGACTTCATGCCCTTGTCCAAATTCCCTGACTTCAGCTTCGTGTGCGTCCCCATTCTTCACACTGCATGGCTACGGGAATGCTGTGGTCAACAGTGCGCTGTGTTTGTCTCTTCAAACTTGCTGTGTTGTTCTATACATCTTACCTCTGTACCTACTCTGGCTGTGCCTCTGCTCCTCAGGTGCCGGTGCTGACTTTGTAATGATGGGAGGAATGCTCGCAGGCCACGACCAGTGCTCCGGGGAGGTCATTGAGAAAAATGGCAAGAAGTACAAACTATTTTACGGCATGAGCTCCGACACAGCCATGAAGAAATACACTGGGGGAGTTGCCGAGTATAGGTGAGATAGTGATACCCTGAGACTCGCAGCAACACCTGTGAGTCATTCATTTTGGCTTCATCTGTGTTGCTATGGGAATTCCTTTTTTTTTCATTGCTTATAGTAACAGTGTATTATTATAGACACACTTTAATGACTCAGGTGTTCGCAACATTTTTTTTCTTATTGAATCCATTTCATACTTTGATGATTCATAACGCAGACAAAAGAATTCTAGAACTCCAAAAGTTGCCTTTATAAAAAAAAGATGAGCCCATTTTAAACTTTCATGCTCTGGTCTTGTACTAGAATAGATGAGCAGATATTTTACCAAAGAAAAGTTTCTAAAGTCCACCTTCTCACCTCTTTCCTTGGCTCCCAGGGCATCAGAGGGGAGGACGGTCGAGGTTCCCTACAAAGGAGATGTGGAAAATACCATCCGGGATGTGCTGGGGGGACTGCGCTCCACCTGCACCTATGTGGGTGCCGCCAAACTCAAAGAGCTGAGCCGCAGAACCACCTTTATCCGTGTCACACAGCAGTCTAGCTATATGTTCACTTAAGGGGGTGGTACTACTTTCTCCCAGTAGCAGCAGGACCACATACAGACCTACACCTCACTTCACCACGCACCTGTTTCTCTCAGGATATCTGCTGTCCGAAAGCTTTCAACTCCTTCAGGCTGCAATTAAACCAACTCAAAAATTTGACTTGAATTACCCAGATGGATAACAACACTCTACTCTCTTTAATCTCACAGTGAGTGTGTTTCTATGCTTGCAGAAACCAATAAAGTACTGTTGTAATTTATGCAGACATTGTTTTTGAATGGGAATGTGCAAATACTCTTCACCTGCTACCTTTCAGTTTTGGGAAACGGCAGTGAAACTACTACAGTAGAGATTTTTCAGAAACTTGTATATAAAGTTGTTACTGGAGGATATTTCAACATTAACAACATATCGAGAGCAAGCAAGAATATGAGATTTGTAAAACACACTCAGCAGGAACGTGTTGGTATTAGTGGGAAGATCAATGATTTTGCTGAAGTGTATCTTAAAATGAATGTGCAAGTTGATATGCGAGATTAAGAGACTCCAGCCTTTAATTGTCAAGGCAGAAATTGTGTTGCAATAAACTGCATGGAGAACCTTGTGCTGGTTTCCTCAGTGGTGTTGGTCTTTCAGTTTCAACTGAGTTGGGACGCTTTCATAATGAGAATGAAGTCTTCACAGTTTGTGCATTTCAAGTATTTGGTATATTTACTTAAAAATGTGTCCCTCATTTTAAATCATGCAAGTCTAGAGATTTGTGCCTTTTACTGCATTGTAAAGTAACGTAACGATGAAATTAAACGCAGGAAATGAAAACCTACACTATGTAATGCATACTGTGATAACTAACAGTATTACATTGTTTATTGCAGTGAAGACAGAAAATGGAAGTCATTAATCAGTGAATGATTAACATAATTCCTCTTTCTGGACAATAAACTGTAACTAGAAGCTTTTGAGATTTCGGTTTCTTTTTCTGATTTAAAAGTTTCAACAAAAAAAAAAAGAAGAAGTGGTAAACCAACTACCAAGATGTCTGGCTTGGAGTTAAGACCATTTAGATTCATGTTGCATTACAACGAAACTTCTTTCATCACTTACTGCTCACATATTTCTAATATTTCTTTGTTGCTGGTGTTGCCACTTCCTGTGAAAACAAAGCTGCATGGAGTAGCTGCTATAAGATCAGGAGGAGAGTACTACAACTGAAGGTGGAATGAAACAGTCGTTTCTTTTGTGCTGCTGGTCACATGTTGGGTCCTTGAAAACTTGTTTCTAATGTATATTTAGGTCCTTAAGTGTTTAGTATTTTGCTTGTGTACACCACCACAGTGGATTTTAAATCAATCAAGAAGCCTCTGACAGGTTCATTTATTATTTTTTCCAGATAGACTCCCTCACATGTCTTTGCACTTCCTATTCAGAGTTCCAGTGAACAGCTACCAAATACAAGGTCAACAGATTGAATCAATTCCAGAGTTTTAGCTGCTTAATTTGTTATGAAATAATGGGGGAAGAGGCCTCAACAGGTTCAAAGAATGCTTCCCTGCCAGTCGTCCAATTACGTTCAAGCCTTGGGATTATATGACTATGTTTTAAATATGGCTGTAATTCCTAAACAGTTAATGCAAAACCTTTGTGAAGCCCTTTGAGTTAAAGCCGAACGTTTGCAATTCAATCACATCTTTTTTATTCAATTTATAATCCACTGTGATTGTACAGAGACACAATGTCAGTGTCCAAATAGGACCAAACTGTAATAGTTAGCTAAGCCCACACAGTGAGCTCTGTGCAAGGAGGCAAAAATCAATAACCTTCAGGGGCTACAAATATTAATCTGTTTGAGTACCATGTTTCATTTTGTATTCTTCTATACCAGCTTTTTGGTTGCAGTGTGGCTTTTAGACAGAGCAAGCACTTCCATAACTCCGAAGCTTTGGAAAGGCTCAAAACTGTAGGGCAGGTGTTATGTAGCCCACTAAACACTAGAGGGAGATATTATAAAAGGTACCAATTTCAGCACTGGGTGAAATCACAGTAGCTGTGTTCTGTACAGATATCCAGATCTTTTGTTCACGTATGCATTGCTACTCAAAGAAAAACACAAATTGCCCATTTGTTCCAGATATGTCAAGGTTTCATTTTGTTTTTCCAAAGAGGTGCGTTTGTACAGATGTCAAATACATACACCAACAGGGTTTCTCCATTGCTATAGAGGAAATGGGGTGGTGAGACACAGGGACTTGGTGAGTACAATATAGTACAAACAAGTTGGCTGGGAACTGCTGTGGCCCCCCCTGTAGGCCAGACTGTCCATGCAGGTCTGCGCTGATGTCCAGTTCTCCGCCACCATCTCACAGGCCAGTAAGTCTCACTTTAGTACGTGGTGACGCAGGTTAACTGAGAAACATCTTGACAGACAGGTTGCTAGCCTCAGGGCTGAGTGTTCAGATCACAGGAAGGACACAGCTGACAGATCAACTCCACCCCCTCCCTGGCAGTGGGCAGGGTCAGAGGTCAAGAACCACACAGCCTGTCCTGAAGTGTTTTTATCGCCTTCCACAGAGAGGCCGCCCAGAGATGATCAGTACACTAAAGAGTAATCCAAGCCATCTCCAGCATAATACACATAATATCATAATAATTTATAGTTAATTTCCAATAAGAACATTTGTTAATCAAATCAATTCAAATATCAAATTATAGGTAATAAATTTACATATCTTATAACCCATATCAAAAAGCCCACTATGCAAATTGACTGGTGTGAAACTAACTGTTAAGTGGGCCTCTACACTTCTTTTTTTTCTTCTTTCTGCCTGAGTTGGTTATCCAGCGCTATGGACATCGACAAGACATCATACAAAAAAAAAAAGAAAAGAAAAATAAATTCATGAAAAAAGTGGAATCCTGATCGAATTCTGTTCACTTTTAAAACACAACAAAAGTGCCAAAAAACACATTTTTGTTTACGCAAAATAAAAGTACAAACATTAAGAAACAAAGAGCACACATGCCTTTTTTCTGATCAAAAAAAGTCAAAGCTCACTCACCAACATTCATTTTATTTGTCAAGTTGTGCAAGAAGCCAATTAAAAAAAATAAAATAAAATGACATTAGCACTGTTCCTCCAGTGAGGACGCTTGTCTTGAAAAACTCAACAATGACACATTCTCTACATAGTTTTAAGTCCCCTGACATTATACTGAGTGCTACAAGGAGACCAAAAACAAAACAACAACAACAAAAAGCTCCTGCACCAAAGATAATGCAAACAAAGCAAAGGTTTGCACGCGCTCTTTCCGCACCGCACAACCGAACCAAGCCGTGAACATCAAGAAACCGAATTTATCCGTTCAGGCAGGTTGGCGGTGTGCGCTGGAAAAGATGAACGCAACGAAAGAGGGGACGCTTTCCATGAGAAAGGGGTTTTCCTAGTAGAAAAGAACCAAGGAATCACCTAACACCTCGGCCCGTTGGACCCAAGAACGCGCCGGGCGCCAAGCGAGATGGAGCACAGACAGATAAAACACAAGGTTACGGCAAGGTGATGTGCAAACTTGAGCCATCTCTCCCCCTCTCTCTTTTTATTCATCAATAGTCACCCCGTTTAGTTTTTGTTTGTTTGTTTTCTCATTCTCTCTGTCTGTTTTGAATGAATGTTACCCCCGGGACAGGCGTCGGCCTGAAAGAGAGGGGTTAGACCGAGCCCCGTCCCAGGATTAGAAAGTGCTGAAACATTATCAAGTCTTTTTACATCTACATACATGTGCATCTCTTTCGGTTGGTTTAGAATCTTTTTTTTTTCCTTTTTCTTTTTTTTTCTCTTTTTTTTCTACAAAAAAAAAAAGTGGTCCCCACTAGCGATGAGGTTTCTTTTTCCTGTGGGTCTCACCGTGAACCGTCGAGGGTCAGGGTTTATGATCTCACAGACTATTAGAGGAGAAAACACTCCGCCCCCCCACACACACACAAACACTCACACACGTTTGAACACCAGTTGTACATAAGCATACATCCTACACGCACGACGACACACGGTGCAGACTCACAACTGAGGAAGGCCGCGAGGACGAAAGGGAAGGAGAGGAAAGAGAGGAAGGAGAGGAAAAACAGGAAAAACGCTTTGCTGTTTCTCCTCACAAACATCCTGACTCAGATGTGACACACACGTCAACAGATATTTAAAAGAAATACACGAGCCTTTAACGAGGATCAGACACTGGAGTCGAACTTTTGCTACATACACTTGGCACAGTAAAGAGGGGGAAAACAAAATCAAAGTATTGCACATTGTGGTACATTTCAATGGGATTTAAGAAAGACTTGGGAAATGATAACTACACTAGACCCTCGAAAAAAAAAAAAAAGAAAAAACCTTGCTGATTGATTTATGTTATCATCTATAGTAAAATATAAACTCAGTGGCCTTTTTAAGCTGACTGTGAACAGGAGACCGAATATGAAAAGATGATGTAATTGGGAGGGCAGACCTCCTATATCCGCATCAGGCCACACTGAAAGGTAGCGAACGGTTGTCGTTAAGGGTTAAACAGATTGCTTTGCCTCAGAAGGAGGTGCTCGTGAGGCTGGCTGGCTATGATTGGGTACCTGAAACAAAGTTAAAGAGGTCACTACGGGAGTCGTGGCAAAGAGGCAGAGCTTGGCGGAGTCAAAAAAACGAAGAGGAAAAAAAGAAGTCTGCTGGTTGGCTTCGTGCCACACCGAGTCGGTTCGCCTTCAGCGTTGACAGTGTAACAGCAGTGTTTGTGACTGACCAGCAGGGACAGAGGAGGTTTCAGGGGTTGTGTTGGGTTACTGCATATATGAGAAACTTCCCTGAAAGATCAGCAACTGGTGTTGCAACTGCAGTTTCTGAGGATTCAAATGAGTTTCATGAGGAGGGGAACTGCGGTACCTGGAGCGAGCTGGGTTCAGGTGTGTTAACGTCTGCAAACCTTTTGCAATATGAGACGAAAATTGTACTTCTTCTCTGGGCAAAAAGAACTGTTTTTGGTTGTCGTGCTGGAGGATTGTTATTAAAATGTTTATTGCAGAGATTTTGAGTGGAATGACTCGCCGAGCGCGCGCTCCACTCGTATACAAGGAGACTGCCTGAATACTTTTTAACTATTGCTTTCTAAAGTAACCAAAGCAACCACAGCGTCGCTTGGCTTTGGCTTATTATTATTATTATTAATAATAATCTACCTGATCAACAGTAAGAGTCTGAATGGTTTGAGTGGCTGACGGTTTTGTTCAGATGTCTATTTTTCCTTTTGTTGGTAAGGGGGTTGGAGAAACATGTAGAAAGAAGACATACATTTATAAACCACTGCCACACACACACACACACACACACACACACACACACACACACACACACACACAGCGGTTCCAAACCATGCGCACACACATATAACTACTGCTATTTCTACCAGATGTTTCAATAGGAACAGGACCAAATGAAAATGCGCTGCTGTGTGGGTGTCGATCTGAGAACCCTGTTTATTATAAAAAATAAAGCATTTTCAAATCTCATTCGGGGCTCTTCTTACTCGCTCGCCTTCACTATCAGTCTGTCTGCTCATTCGACCACCAATCCACCCATTCCTCATCCATCTGAATACACATCCATCCTGCCATCACCCTGGTAAACTCCCACCACCTGAAACATTGTCGCCTCTATTTTTTCTTTTTCTAAAGGCAAGCAGCAACAGCCATAAAACATAAATACAGGCTGAGCAGGAACAGATATGCTCAACAGACATGCCTGCAGGAAGCCGCTGCCTCCCTAACAACAGTATTGTGCCAGCAACATGTCAAAGCTAATCTCACAAAACCTGAGATATGTTTACATGTTGTATGGCACCTCTATGTTACATGGTATAGATTTAAAAAAAAAAAAAACTAACCGGCCAATTGTTTTTTTTATTTTTAGTTTTGTTTTGGGGTTTTTTAAGAAGAAGAATCAGCCAAATGATCAAGGATGGCCAATTACACCGAAGGCTCGTGGTTTCATATTAGAGAAAAACCCCAAACTCCGTGAGGACGATCGACCGACTGACCACGCAAGCACATCTGTTGAGGTAACTGCTATCTAAGGGATAAATGAGTTTTGGCTGGCTGAGCACAGGCCGTGTTCAAAAGCGAACCCTAGCCCCCCTTTACACTCTGGGCACCCTGGTTTAATCAGCAGGGGCAGATATTCTCCTTAAGCAACCCGAGAAATGGTCGGCTTTTAATTCAGTTTAGTAGGCAGGCACATGTTTGCCATAACTGTTGATCAGAAACGTTTCCTCTACAGTGTGGTAAGTGCCTGTTTAGGAACAAAAACCCTGATCTCCTCCAGTGTGTCATGTGGCTCTAGGGCTAGTTTTGGGACAGGGCCTTAAAAAAATAAAATAAAACAAAAAATAAAAATCGCGTCTCGACTGAACTCCCTCCTCCTGATGTGCAAATTGCAGGATTCTCTTAATTAAAGACTCCAAGTAGAAACACTGGACATTTAGCGTTGTCTTTATATCATTTTCCTATACACAGTGCACACACACTCTTATACAAACTCCCACCCATACACAAACACAGCTCAGAGCACTTTTTTCTGCACGGCTGCACTGTAGCAGTGCCGCGTGCATTAATCCAACGTCAGTCCACTAGTGTCTTTGCAGTTGGGACAATATGCACCAAAATAAACGCTTGCCTCTGCAGCTGTCTAAATATGGATTGCCAAGTACAGTACGTATTGAGTTTTGGAGACTATTTTGTGTCTGTTTGAGCGCGTGCGTGTGTGTGAGCAAACACACCAGCATCATACACACACATATTACAAATATATGATGACCTTCACAAGTCTGTGGGTGTGAGCTTCTGATTGTTGCTCTCAGTCTAAAACAGATCTTGAGCAGGATATTTCAAAGACTTGTTTCTTTTTTCCCGTCTTAATCGAACTTTCCAGACACGTTCCGATACTTTCCTGCCGCGCACATGCCGAAAACCGCGATACCTCCTGCTTCATCTCACTTCCCCTACCCTAACCTACTAACTGAAACTCCTCTCGCTCTGACATTTGTCCCTTGCTCTGTGATTTAATGGCACATCTGCTCCCACGTTACTTAACAACCTCTTTACCTTTCACAAAGTGCTTCTGCTACTTTCTGCCTTCGTCTTTAAAAAAAGAAAGAAAAAAATCTAAGAGCATACAGTACTTTGTAAATAAACACACAACATCATCATTTTTTTGTTGTTTTTTTTTGTTGGCTGTATGATGAGAGTGACAGGTGTGTTAAGTGCTTTGAAACATCCTGACCCTCTCAGAGCTAACGTGGAGATTCTCTCGCTTCCCCTCACGCGACCTTTCAGGATTTGTAAAGAAAAATTAAAGTGATTTATTAAATAAAACTCAAACAAAACCGCTAGGATCGTATGCGAAGACTCCGTTTGAGTGCAAACACGCTGGGTTCACCAACCCAGTGTGTTTGCATTTGCTTAAGGTTAGGGGCCTCGCATATTGACACATGAACATTGACCCACCTAGGCGCGATCGATTGATTATTAAAAAGGACCCCTGATTAAGGTTTTAAAAAATCTTGAAAAAAAATGTAAAACCTATGTGGTGAGATGGGAGATGAGGGGTTAAAGAAGAAAAAAAGTCAAATGAAAAACACTAAAATGAAATGAAAGCAAAGACTCCACTGTCTACAAACTGAGCAGAGTAAGTGTTGTTCCCTCACAACTGTGTGCAGCACACGGGCATCGACACGATGACCTCTGGTTCCGGTCAGCCACAGGCCCGGATGACACAGTGACGATCAGATCATATTAACTTCTGGTCTGATTTAGCAGGTGAAAATTTTTAACGATTTACCCGCAAATCCTTCATTATTACCAGAGGCGAATCCAGGCAGCCTTACTGCCCGAGTACACAGGTAACATCACTGTCACAGAGTGCGATTGCGAACCAATCAGGGTGGAAATTTCAGCGTAATGTGTCGCCGGCCAAGCAGAGCCATCGAATGTTGCGCCCGTGTGCCACAGAGCAACCGATAAACATTCAACGCACAGGTCAGAAATCCCTCACCAGAAATCTTCTCATGAAAATCACCAAAACTGCACAGATTGCTTATGTGATAATTAATCAATCTATTTAAAAAAAACATAAAGGTGTTAAACTACATGGACTTAATGTAAGGTGTAGGGTAAGGTTACCGCTACAGTACAGGATGTGAACTAAAAATAAACAAAAAAACAAAACCACGACAAATGAACCTTCACCGTGGACATTTATGGGGTTTTTGTAGAATCTTTTTAGCTGTGTTTTTTTTTTATTTCATGGGTTGTTAACAGTCCTGCTAGCCTTCACTTGCCAATATTTGACCTTCCTTCAATGCTGATTTTCACCTCATGAGGGATGAAGGAAGGTTTGGGAAGGGTCAAAGGTGGTTCCTCCTCTGATTTTTCTACTTTTCGACCCTCGGGCGCAGACCATCTGCGCTTCCTGCTTCCCGATGGCTTAGTAGAGCCAGCTTCTGTACTGCCGACAACCTGACCTTTGGAAACTCTTTCCCCAAACACGAGATCCCCGTTTTCCACACCGGAGATCCCTCTACCTCCATTTCCACTCTCCCCACTCCCTCGCTGGCTGATGCCATTCTCCCGCTCTCTGTGCCTGGGACCTCCTCCACTGCAGCTCTGAGGAGCGTCCGACACAGCTCTAGGGGGTTTGAGGTGTCCGTGGCTGGAGGGGACAGAGGCGTGGGCGGCCGGCTCCAGGGGTTGAGTCTTCTTCAGAGATCCGTTCCTCAGGTTCTTGAGCGTGAGTGAAATACAAACATCGCCTACAGAAAGCTTGGTACAAGGCAGCTCCAGAAGCTGGGTGGTCCGGTCCGGGCAGCATGAAGACCAGCCTTGGCCAAAGACGAAGAAGGGGTATTCCAACAAGACCTCCACGCTCACCTAGAGAAGAGAATTGGGGAGAAACGAATGAATACCTTATTTACATTATATACTGTTGTTTCACAAAAAAATCCACTTTGATCTTTTGATTTTGTTAAACTAAACAATCTCACGTGGAGCCGAAAGCTGTAATGTTTGAAGCTCCTTCAGGAAATTAGATCGGAATATGGGGAATTTTTTCTTTGTGAATCTCAGGTCCAAAAATCAAGGCATGAACTAAACCATGGTTTTAACATGTTAATTATGAAAGTTCATGACTTTAACATTATTTTCCACTCAGTTTTGGAGCTTCGATAAGAATGCAGTGTCTAAAAAAGGATAACGAGAAAAAAGAAGAAAGAAGAAGAAATACAGGAAATTGAATGTAACCCAGTTCCCAGACTAGCCCAGCAGCACGACAGCAGCCAGTGTCCTGAATTTTATTTGAGAAAAGCTTTAAAGGAAAACCTGCCATGCCTCTGTTTGGCCATTTTCTTAACTGAAATCTGAAATTCTGCGGCATCCTGTTGACACCATGTCCTATAACACTGACCCTGTTAAGTACACATTATAAAAAAAAACATGGAGAAAATCTGCTGCATATTACTTTACTATTTGTGAACCTTTTTGTCATGACGAATACTGAAAACACTACACAGCTATAATAATAATAATAATAATAATAATAATAATAATGGAGTGGATTTATATAGCGCTTTTCAAGGCACCCAAAGCGCTTTACAATGCCACTATTCATTCACTCTCACATTCACACACTGGTGGAGGCAAGCTGCGGTTGTAGCCACAGCTGCCCTGGGGCAGACTGACAGAAGCGAGGCTGCCATATCGCGCCATCGGCCCCTCTGGCCAACACCAGTAGGCGGTAGGGTAAAGTGTCTTGCCCAAGGACACAACGACCAGGACAGAGAGCCCGGGGATCGAACCGGCGACCTTCCTACAGATACGCTTCCCAACCCCCTGAGCCACGGTCGCCCCATACTACTAATACTGGTGTCAGCTTGAGACCTGAAACTCTCATCTGAAAAAGGACGTTTTCACAGAACTCTGAGGTCCACGCCAGGATTCAGTAGCTTGTAGAAACACCTTTAGCAGCAATAACTTGTTCTCTGTACAATTTTCAGAGTCTCTCACATTATTGTGAGAAACTTCCAAAACTTCTACTTTCATAGAGGTGCTCACACTTGCTGATCATCAGTTAATCAAGAGTGTTTGATTAGCAGCACATGGCTGCTATTCAATGCTCTTGGTAAGGCAGTAAGAAGCAGTAAGGGTATCCAGCTGCTCCTGTTTTCTAAGACTTTAAGTTAGAAAGAAATACAAACGTTTTCTGTTAGTGTTCTGCAAAGTCAAAAAGATATTTATGCAATAATTGTGATTTTTCTTTCACTTCTGATTTAAACTGTGGACTTAAAGCCCTGACTGGGTCTGTATTAGTGTTTGAATGTATAAAAAGAATGAACGGATGACAAAAAGAGATCGGCTGCAGGCTCAGGAGAAGGAAAATAAACATCAGAAACATCAGAAAGAAGGCAAAGCCAGGGATAGGATACCGTAAAAGAGCGAGATGATGGAAGTGGAGGAAGCTTCTAAGATGGGGATGAAAAGACAAGTTTAAAAAGAGAGAGTAGGTTGGACAAGAAGAAGAGGGAGGAAATGAAAAGAGAGCTATGTCAAGAAGGATACAAACGAAAGACGTGACAAGTACCAAATCTCAAATCTTAACTCTTACGTCAGGCAACACTTTCCCCTCCTGTATTATATAACTTTTGACTTCTTGGAGTAAGTTCTCTGAGTGTGGACTCAAAGCTATAACCGCCGCTCAGGAAAAAAGTAAGAGGAACCATTGAAGGAGCACAAGAGAGAAAGAGAAGTCTTTGAAAGATGGTCAGCTTTTGTGGGGTACGACATCAAAGAGCAGCTGGGGGCGAGAGAGATGGTTAGAGATGTGCTGTGTGGGTGGACGAGTCGCAGCATAGACAGATGAAAAAGATTAACTGGCTTCAACGCACATCCTCAAAGACAGGGCGAAGGCTGCATGAGAGTGTACGTGAGCGCAAGTGTGCCTAAAAAAGCTGGAAAGATAAACTGTGGCATAATATCGGAGATTAAGAGATTGCTGCAATTCACATTTAAATTTAAATATATTTATACAGCTTCAAATCGCAACAAGAGTTGCCTCAAGGCACATATTATACTATAAGGTAAAGACTCTACAATAATATAGAGGAAACCCCAACAATCAGTAATCAATGTTAATGAGAGATTCAAGTATGTTTGTATTTAACTGTGGCAGAGTAGAAAAGAAAAGAAGTAAACAAATGTCCCAAAAAAGGACAATTTATCCACTAAAAAAATAAAATAAAAAATAAAAAAAGACCACCAACATGTCATCTCAGGGTCTGCAGGTAACTATTAGCGTCAAATTGCACATGACTGATCAGAAAGAGATAAAAGAAAAAAGAGAACTTTAGTGGAAGGGGGAAAACATCAGAGCCAAACATCTGCCTATTAATGAATGAAGATATGAAGATAACATAAAGTCACCTTTACCAAAGTTCAAGTTAACCCACAGTTGAATATTTCTGCACAGGATAACGATCTAATGCACAGGAGCAAATCTACCAAGCACTGGTGGCAAAAGAAGAAATGAAGGCTTAAGGAAAGGCTTCGTCAAAGCCCAGACATCAATCCGACTGAAATGAGGTGGAAGGCTTTAAAATAGACAGTACATAAAGAAAACCTGCAAACACCTAGCAACTGAAGGATGACCAGAAGAGAGGTCAAAAACATCAGCAAGCAAATGTCAAAGACTGATGGACAAATGTACAAAAGAAGAGTGAAAAAGTTAATCTTGCTAAAAGTAGCATCAGTAAGTCAAGGATGTACTTTTCCTACAGAAGAACTTTACAACAGCTGGTACTTTGGTAGAATAAATTACAGAAAGCTCTATTTCTTTGCTAATTCAAATGTATAAATCAGCACTTTAAATATGCAAAGCATTACATGTAGCAATATATCAACACATTTACATGGCTTTAATTAACTAAGACAACCTGAAGTAGATTCCAGTCCTCAATACCTTGAAAACTTTAAACATTTGTGGAAGACGATGATGCACATAGAAGCCTTATTATAGATTATTTTTAAGCTCACAGAACTTAAAAATAAAACCAGAACTGGACTGTTTAGCCAGATACTAGATTAGTCACATACTAGATTTAGGTGTGCTGGTACCTCGGTCCCACCTGGAAAATGCCAAAGGACCGAGTAACTTTTCATTTACATGTTTGTGTGCATGAATGAGATAAATCAAACTTTGACAACCTCATGCAAACAGAGCTCTGTAAAGATCGTGAAACCACATGTGAACATTTTGAGAAATTATTAAATCACATTATTACAAACATTAAAACAATGTATGCAAAGGGGAAACAAATATCCCAGCTGTGTGAGAAGGTAAACACAAATAAACTTTAATCAGTACATTAAATTTAAGACCATAGATGGACTGCTACTTACTACCACTACTCGCACTTTTCTGCTGCTAAAGAGCGAACACTCAAAGTGATTTTAAACTGTAAGTCGCATTTACTCATTCGCACACATTCACACAGCAGTGTAATTTTTTATTCCTTCGAGCACTTTTTACCTCTCAAGCACCCACTCGCACATCAGTAAACACATAAGGGTCAGTGTCTTGGGAAAGACTGAAGGAACGGGGAACCTTTCAATTAGCAAATGACCTGCTCTACCTCTATCTTGTTTGTTTAATTCCTTTGCAAAAAAAGGCGAACACATCACAGTTTCATGGTGAGGTTACGTGCTAGAGCAGTGAATTTTAAGAATCTTGTTGTTAGTCAGAGGAGACTTCATGCTAAGCTAACCAGCAGCTAAAGTTTGTAAGATAAGACGATGCTATTGCTTAGCAAGAAAGCAAATAAGCTAGTTTCTCAAAATTGTAAAAACACCCCTGTACGTGATAAAGTGATTAAGGAAACGTGTGATTGCGATACTGGACTCCTGAATCTGCGATGTCTGTTAAATTTTTCAGATTTTTTCCCTCACCTGTGTACGGTGTTCACCAACGGAGAACTGAACCACAGCAAAGTTGGGCGAGGTGTGGCTCCCCTCAATGCGCTCCACTGTGGACGAGTCTATCTTCAACTCGCTGCTGATCTCAGCACTCTGGATGAAGTCCTCTGTCTTCAGATCCTCCACACGTTTCAGCTCGCCATCAGCCAACTGGATGATGGAACCTTTGATGAAATATGGGGGGAGCGAGGGAGGCAGCACCGTACTAGAGGGGGGATGTGCGGCGGAGGTCGCCACCAGCCCTGGTGGAGCAGGAACAATGGGGAGATGAAGCTGGGCTTGGACCACTGCACCTGGGGCATCCTGGTGAAATGAGCCACTGTGGGTCTCCAGAGTTTCTCCTTTGGGGGCGGTGGTGGCAATGTACGTATGTGGGAGTGTAGTAGGAAAAGGTGCAGCTTGGGTAGATGATGTAACATGGGAGGTTACAGGCTCCAATGTTGTGACTCCACCTCCACTGACAGGGATGATGACCGGTTGGGGGCCTGGAATGAGTAAGTGTTGCTGTAGGCTGGTGTGGTAGCTGCTACCACTGCCTCCTGCAATATAGCCGATAATAGGTTGCTGAGGGTAGATACTGGTGGAAGAGAGCCCCATTGAGAGTGGCTCTGTGGCGTTGTGGGTGGTCTGGATGACGGTCTGGGGTGGCAGTGTGCTGACAGCAGCTTTCAGGCTGTCTACACTTAGTGGGGGTGGAAATGTGAAAGAGGAGGTGGTGCTGGATAAGGATGGAGCACGACTGACAGGCTTGCCCATGATGTTGCCACTTTTCTCCAGGTGTGCAGGGGCTGAAGTTGTCACCTTCTCAGGGCTGGCTCTGGGTGGTACCAGCTGGTGGTCCCCATGGCTGTTGGGCATTAACATGACAGAGGTTCTCAGCCCTGATGGATCATGCGGAGAGTAGTCTGTTGGCAGAACCATCTGTCGAGCCTCATAGGAAGACAAAGAGGATGTGGCATCCCGTGATTTGCTCCCTGACTTGGAGATGTTAGACTCGAGTGGCGTGGCATACCGCCGGCCCCTTTCCAGCTCTCCATTGTGGAGCTCTCTGGGTCTCTGAGAGCCACCTTGCTCTTTTCTGGTGGGTCCATCTGTATACTGCACCACCACCTGAGACATGCTGTGTCCCAAAGTATGGTGAGGGTACATTGAGTGGGGCGAAAGGTGAGTGCCTCCTTGGTGATGGGATGATGGCACAGTCCGTGGGGATGTTGATATTTGAACATGGTGAGGGACAGGGTCTGTAGAAGGAGGAGGCATGGAGGTACGTCCTGTGGATGCTCGCTGCTGGTCCTGCTTGGAGGCCTGTGAAGGAGCAGAGGCCGTCTCTGTGTGTGAGGGTCTCTGTGCAGCCGAGGAAGAGGAGGACAGGGGGGGAGGAGGTGGAGGAGGAAGCAATTGAGAGGGGATGTAACTGTATGGGGCAGTGTAAGGTGAGGCTATAAACTGCATATTGTGAGGCAGATGGGTGTAATGGACAGCTCCTCCAACTGTGGTCTGTGGCAGGTGGGATGTGTACACTGTAGGAAGAGATGAGACCACCCTCAGTGAGGACGCAGAGGTCAAAGAGTCTGATATGGAGGAGGGAGATT
Source organism: Haplochromis burtoni (assembly GCF_018398535.1). Classification (NCBI taxonomy): domain Eukaryota; kingdom Metazoa; phylum Chordata; class Actinopteri; order Cichliformes; family Cichlidae; genus Haplochromis; species Haplochromis burtoni. Next base: position 1,995,317 of record NW_024582386.1, read on the forward strand.
TATACTGCGATCCGTCAGAGTGACTGGAGCTACGGTGCGCACCCACACTGCTCTCGTTCCCACCAGCCACACTGGCGAGCCAGGTCATGTTTTCTGAGCGCTGGCTCTCAGTGGCAGGTGGCATGATAGGTGAGCGATTTTCAGATGGTAGCGTGCTAGAGGGGATTTCCCTCTTCTTTGGGGGCAGACATTCATTACTGCGCTCCTGGTTGGACTTCATGCTGATTTCACCTCACGCCCCTCAACTATACTTGCGTTATCCTTCCTCGAGTTTTGGACTACAGCTTTCTTTTTTTTCCTTGTTTTTGCTTCCTCGTTCTTTCACTTTCGTTGTCGCTTTTGTTCGCTTTCTCACTTTTTGATGTCCGGTCCTTTATTTCACATTAATTAGCCACAAAATGAAACTTCCCCAATCTTGTCTCTTTTCCCTCTCTATCCACTTCACCCAAGGCCTTTTCTTGACAAAGAAAATCCAGGCCCTAACAAGCAGGTGAGGAAGGATTAAAGATGGGGATGACGATATGGAGGGGTGGTTAAAAGGGGAGGGGGAAGGGCGGTCCGTTCCGTCCGGGGATCTTTAGAGACTGATGGGTGAGCTCAGCGTGGAGGTGGAGAGCGTCACAACGTCACACCTGCCGCTGTCGCAGAGGACGATGGGGGGCCGAGTGCGTCGCACTTCATGAGGAATCATCTCCTTGTGAAAGAAAGTCTGCCCGCACGCAGCACAATCCTGTGGAAGAGAGAGGAAAAAATAGATGGTTAGAAAAGGTGTGGCTCGTTAACTGATGAATAGGAGAATACTTTATAATTCTTATTCTGTGCTTTTTTTCAGCAAGACGGCAACTATAATGACAGAGCCATTTTCAAAATCCCTTCTAGTGAATGCAGTGCATCTACAGACCTATAAAGACAGACAGGTTAATAATGTGTCTGAGCAAAACAGCAAAACTTTAGCACCAACAAATCCACAAAAGGACAACGTTTTGAACTACGAAGAATAAGCCAGCAGGACACTCGGGAGGTCAAGTAACAGCTCTAAAAAGGTGACAAAGATGAGAATTAGGAGGCTAACAAATACAAAAAGCCCACTGCAACAAGCGTGACCTGTAGATTGTGTGGATATGGAGGTGTTTTATGTAACAATGTGAATAACAGCAACACAGGTCAGTCATGGGTAACTGCAATTTCAAGAAAAGAGACCCTGCTAATATAAAAATGACCACTCCAAGCAACAATAACCAGGCACTTTCAGTAAATGACTAATAATGAGAGTTTGATTACAAGCCTGTGTGTATACCATAAATGAGAGTGTACCACATGTGCATGTGCCTGTGTGTGCCATCTGTTTGCGAGCATCCCCTACTGTGAAAGATGGGAAGCTCAGTGTGAAACTCATAAATAATGTAGAGGAATTTCAAGCACATACATCCCCAACACACACACACACACACACATACACACACAACACCGAGCATGAACCGCTTGCTTACTCAAACACTGACACCTGTGTATATTCAATTATGCTGACACATGTTTTTTTTCTTGAAGCACAGCACAACTTCACATACAGACACACACACAGACACGCACACGCACAGGTAGCTCACATATCGTTCACTAACACACTGCTGCACGGCTCACCAATTTATTTGTTCTTTGTAGAGTCAGTGAGTTTGTACCGTCCCTGGTTTCTGTGACCGCCTGCACAGTTACACATTTAGAAAACCGTCCATTTCTGCAGTAAAACAGCAAATTATATCAACGCCTAAGTGATGCTACAGACTGAAAAAAGCCTTGTGATGGACTGAGAGTCTGTCCGGAGAGTAGCCTGTCTTTGGCCCTATGACAGTTGGGACAGGTTGTGGCACCCCACAATCCCCTAACTGGAAATGCAGTTAAGAAAATGGATGGACTTGACAAAGTAAAAGTAAAGGTTTTCACTATTTTTGCCCAATAAGGAACCAGATGATTAACATCTGAAAATACTTTTCTTTTTCTAAAAGCGTCTTTAATGAAGAAGATGGATGGAAGATGTGGACCATCCATCCATTCACTAAAACGTGTCAAACGGGACTGAGGAAACTGATTAAAAACAGGTTACAGCCGCATTTATTTAGCTGGTTTGGCAATATCATCAAATAAAATACTGCATTGAATTTTAACAGTTAGTGGTTCTCAATTTGAGTCCTACTCTAAAGTTGATAAAAAAAACCCAAAAATGTAGTTTTTCAACCAAACTTTGGAGGCTTCCACTGCCTTCTTAGCTAATTCCCCCACACAGTATGTGTGTAAATGTGTGTTCTCTAGAGCGAGGGACATCATGCAGCTCAAGCAGATTCCTGTAATTTAAGACGTGTTGTAATGCTACTACAACACAGCTGCAGAAACAGGCGTAGGAGTAAACACACATGCATATTCACATTCGCACGGAGCACACAGCAGCCTTTGTTTCATGGTACACAGCGCACACTCGCTTATTCAAGTATATACTTTATCTGTTTAATCGAGCCGGCATGATTCAGATGTGTGCTGAGAGGGAATGTTGATCGCTGAGCTTTTAGCCCTGAGATGTACTCTCTGTATCTCCCTCTTTTTCTCCTCTCTGTCACTCCACCTCCACTTGACTCTCTTGCCTCAGCCTGTCCACCTCTCCTACTACATAACCATTCTCAATTATCATTCTTCCATTTAATGGTTTTATGCTCCCTATTTTCTACATTAGTATTCACTTGTACACTCTTGGAATCCTTTTGCAATAAATCTTTGACATGTCTCTTCAGCAAACCTAACCTCAGTCACGCTACTGTTTAGTCACAAAATACAAAAACAGAGACAATAATGCACATCAATCCAATAGCTGACCTCACCTCAGTCTTAAAGAGTTTGTATACACCGTGCAATACTATTTTTATTTATCTTATTTTACTGTTCATGTGTAATAGTCAGTTGCCCTATAATCTTAACCTCATTCTGTCTTTATTGTGATGTTTTTGGTGGTTTTTCTTCCCTTCTGTACTCATAACTTCATTCAGCAATGCATCTGTGATGTACTGACTGACTGACAATAAAGGAATCCGAATCTACTACGTAAAAACAACTCAACAAGCTCTTGCTCAACTTAAGACTCTAAGGTAAAGGGAACGTTATATGCCTGAGTGTTCAAAGATGAGAGACATTTCGTATCAGCTGTCACCTCAAACACGGACAATGTCGGTACATGCAGCTCAGATCTGCTCATGCTGCTGTCTGTGGCAGCATCAATTTGTCACAACTGATTCAGACACATGAAAATGGTTGTATTCCAAGAGAAATCTTATATGTGCAACATAAAATAATAGTTAACCTTAGACAAAAATCAGGTAAACAAGTCATGACAACAATAGCATAGCAGCTACTGAACAACTTCTGCTGGAAAAGTGTACTATCATGTCACATTAAAGGTAATGTGGGAAATTATAAAGCATTTAAATATACAAATATAACTAGAAATCACAGCTGTGCTGCGGGAGCAGAGACACCAATGCTAACTTCATAATCCTCCCGGTTGCTTCCATTTTATCCTGCAGTGTTACTAAGAGCCAGAAAGAAGTGTTCATAGTGGGAAAGAGAAAGAAAAAAGAACTCAAAGTAGAACAAAAGAGTAATTCCCACTGTATATCCCCTTCTCGCATCCACTGTGGGAAACTTTGGTATCTTAAAGAAAGAAAAAAGAAAACAGCATGGCTACAACAACAGTTAATGAGGGAAGAGACCGAGGAAGGTCGAGAAAGGGATAAACAGAGGCAGGGAGGTGAGAAAGACTGGAGAGCAGAGGGTATGAGAGTGAGGAAAAGCTTAAGATGCATGGGAGACGTGGAGAGGGATCGAGAGAGCAGGCTCAGCTGACCTACATTGCACAAAGAGAGGACTGCTTCACTGAAAGTGACACTCAAACACACATTCGCTGAAAAGCTAAGTCACCTGAATCTTGCTGAGCTTGCAGTGTGTACGTGCAGGACTGTGCGCTGTGGTGTGGGTGTGTGTAGATATCAGATGACCTGTAACCCAAGCTGCCTGTCCTCCATGTGCTTGAGCCTTTTTTTTCTCTATACACACACTCACAAACACGCTTCTCCACCTTACCAAAACCTGTGTGCAGGTCAGCAAATACTGGCATTTTTCACTCACTGCAGGTTCATATATGCCACCTTTCTCTCACAGTTGCTACTTCAGAGGACACAGTACTCATGAACATTAATCTCCTGGAGACTTACCCTCACCTTAAAAGGCAATCTATAATTTATAAACACTTTATGTTTTACTCTCACAGTAATGGAGTGCATTGTGGTTATGGCGCCACAACAGAAGTCATAAGGCCACCCACAACTATGACTGTTTAATACAACAATTACAAAATATTTACTTAAACACTGGACTGGACTGTCATACTGTATCTCTAACAAATCGATATCCTTCCAAACTATCGCTGAAAAACTGGCATATTAAATACAAAAAAAGTCTCTTTTTAGCATTAAAGTTGAGCTGTTGTCTTTAACTTAGTGGCATATATAGTACCGGTACACTGAAAAAGCTGCCAATTTTCATCTACACATACTACATTGCTTCACTGTGGGTGGATGTCCGAACTAGCAAATCTGACATATGCTTTATGACTTCCATTTCCCCCCTTTTTGTTGCTTACTTGGATTTTTCCACCACACATGTATGTCAAAGACCCCAAAATGCAGGGCTTTAAGAACTCTGAAAGGTTCTAGTTCCTGCAATGCAGACATCAACAGAGATGACTTATTTTTAAGAGTTATAACAGCTATGAAAAAGTTCCAGTGGCCAGAATCCACCTAAAAAAAAAAGAGAAAGAAAAATCTGCAGCTACAAAAAGAACAAGGAGTCCTGTGACAGACTGCATGGTCCCCACAGAGCACTGATCTCAGCATTACAAAGTCAGTCCTGGATTACACAAAGAGATGGGAAAACAATGAAACAACTCAAATTCATAGAAGAACTTCTGGAGAGTCTCTCAGTTGTTTTGGAGGACCTAACCCTACAATGACAAATTATATACAAAACTATGTACAAACTGATGAGGAAGTTCTTTAAAAATCTACGAATAGAGTGAATGATAATTTTAAAAGCTGCTCACTCAAATCTTTGCATGCATCTGTCAAACAGGCCTCTATAATATACTAAATATGTTGAATGCTGATGTTATCTTTCCAATACATCCATTATTACAGTTTCTAGTTGTAGTTGTCACTTTCGATCTGTAACTGCTTTCAAGTTGGGAAAATTCCCATGTTTGTTGAGTTCTAAAACCACTGGATCCCTTATCAAACATTTACATTCTCTATTTGGTGAGTTATATCAAACATCTGCAGAATGCAGTTCGCTAATGACCCAAATATATGATCTTGTTAAATAACAGTGACTTGTAGTGACTACAGAATAAACACAATCCAATTAAACTCCCATCAAAGCAAGAAAAACCCATTATACTTTGCATCTCTACCCAGGAGCACTGTAATAAGCATATTGGCTTATTAAGTCAACATACAGCAGACACGTTGTGGACATCTAGACACAGAAATTCTGGTGAGGCTCCACGATCAGTGTTTGCTACAGTGCATCTGTTTGCATTACAATTTTTGAAAACATTCCAATTTATCATTAAATTTCAGAATATGATGTATGACATACAAAAAAATGAAACTTTGTGTCGATCTGGAAACAAGTCAATATGCAAAGGAATAAAAACAAATAAATCAGTAGTGTATAAACTGAGCATTGGTAAACAAGCAAAACTAAACTACAAATGATCTTCCAAAAAAGTTGAGATGCTGTTTAAATAATGAATTTGATGCCAGAAGCAAGTTTGAAAAGGGTTAGTGGAGGAGTAAAAAGACAAAAAAAAAAAAAGCATAATATTAAAAAGCACCTAGAGCTATGGAAACAGGTCAATTACATAAAACATCCAGAGAACCTGACATTCAGAGTTAAAGATGGGGGAGGTGTTTACCCACTCTGGAAAGGTGTCAAATATTTCAGCAATTTAAAAAAATTATGTCTTTTAATTTGACAATCATCCCTGAGAAATCTTTGCATGCAAGGGATGAGGCCAAAAGCACAAGATTCTGTAGTGGTATTTCCTGTCAGTCGTGAACCAGTCCTAGTCAACACATTTCATCGTCGTATCCACAAATGCCAGCTCAAGCTCTACCATAAAAAGAAAAAAATATTTATATACACAAGATCCAGAAATGCGGCTGCACTTTCTGAGCAGCTGTGGTTTAGATGGTACAGCGGGCTGGCCACTAATCATACGCTCCTGCACAAGCCCAAGTATCTTGGACAAGACACTGAGTCCCAAGATGCTGAAAATGGCAGGCCAGCATGGCATCTCTGGTTCTACAGAGTGAGTGAGATACAACGTATAGAACGATTAAAAGGTGACGAGATTTGCAGGATAAGGAGCCTAATGCAGTCTCAGGAGGCAGATTCATTTAAACAGAAAATGCACCTTTTATTAGGCGGTTAGAAAGTCCATGCAAAAATCCAACCGATGACCAAAAACTTGCAGACGGCACACAAGATAGGTAACAGACACTGTGACAAAGGACAACGGGAAGACATGATTATTTATACACACAGAGACACACTAAAGGGTAGGGATGGGTATCGTTTAGGTTTTATCTGATACCGGTGCCAAATCGGTACTTTTGAAACGGTGCCGGTGCTCAAACGGTGCTCAAACC
>NW_024582386.1:2003615-2004988 GCF_018398535.1 Haplochromis burtoni
CGATCTCCGGCTCCCTTCTCCCATCACTCGCGAACAAGACCCCGAGATACTTGAACTCCTCCACTTGGGGAACTTTAACATCTTTTGGAAAATATAAGGAAAATGACCTCAGAGAAGAGGGGTGATCTGACTTGTTATCAGCACACAGTTCAAATAGGGAAGGATGGCAGGAGCCATTTGTGAAGAACCACTAATGCTGAGAAATATTTGAGATTTCAAAGCAACACAGACTGCCATCCAGATGAAATCTTTTTCAGGAAGATAATGCCAAACCACATTTTGCACATATACCAACATACTGGCTCTATGGTAAGAGTGCTGCTTCTAAACAACTCCCTTTGGTTCACCCTTATGAAAGGTAATAGACAAAAGAGTAAACTGCTGAGCAGCTGAAATCCTATAAAGAATGGGTAAATATTACAGCAACTGGTTGCTAAACACTTATAGTTTACATTTTACATGCTATTGCAACTTTTTTAATGCAAATTCTGCTGCACATAATGTATGTGCCTTTCAGTGTGTGTGTGGGTGCATGATTGCCCAGTCATAATCATAATCATGATCAAAGGGATAAGTCCAACGTGATGTGTTATCTCACAGCTAAATATAGTTCAACTAGAAAGTAGAGTGTTGCTACAGGCTTATACTTCACTGTCTGTCTCTCCTTCTCTTATTTCTTGATCTAAGCTTCTCTGCAGCTTTTTGTCGACGTAGTTTTGCATTCATCTGTGTGAGTGTGTGTTTGCAAGCACGGCGCTGCCTATGTGTGTGCGTGTGCGTGTGCACATTAGAAGAACCCTTGCCAGACTGGGAACTTTGACAAGGCTGCCACTTTATTCACTGTCATCCTCCGCTCGTAATTGCACACAAACAACAACAAACAACACACATATAGGAGTACGGACAGATAGTGAGAGAGTGATGGAGGATCTGCCAATGACAGATGGGCACAGAGTTAGAGAAGCTGAAGGGGGGCCGAGAAAGAGAGTAGCAAGGCGGAGAGAAACTGAGAAAGAGGGAGAGTGGTTAAGAGTTACACAAACAAAGGGAGATAGAGATGGAGAGAAATAAATGACTGTGAGAAAGAGAGAGAGTCTTGTTCAGAAAACAAACACTTAGGCAGTGTTGCATGACTTGCACTTTCTCACCCCTCGGCAGCCCTGAGCTTGGTTGGATGGTTGGGTGGATGGAGGCTGGGGTAGGGAGGAGGGAGAGGGGGCAGACACACAGACGGGCAGGCAGGGAGAGCCAATGGAAGGAGAAGAATGAGAAAAATGTGGGAAGAGAAGAGAAGAGAAGAGAAGAGAAGAGAAGAGAAGAGAAGAGAAGAGAAGAGAAGAGAAGAGAAGAGAAGAGAAGAGAAGAGAAGAGAA
>NW_024582386.1:2005008-2054405 GCF_018398535.1 Haplochromis burtoni
AGAAGAGAAGAGAAGAGAAGAGAAGAGAAGAGAAGAGAAGAGAAGAGAAGAGAAGAGAAGAGAAGAGAAGAGAAGAGAAGAGAAGAGAAGAGCTTCAGGAGAACGGACGAATGCAAGAAACAAGCAACGACGTTTGTAGGATAAACTAGGGCAGTACGCATTTACAAAAGGCATACTGTGAGACAACACCACAAGCATTTGAGACACACACACACACAGGCTGACTCTGCTGCTCCCATACACACTTCATTCAGAGCGAGCGCAAAACTGTGTGAAGTGTACTTACCAGGGTAGCAGGAGTAGCCCACTTCTGCAGCATGCTTTCTCTCCCCCTCTCATTCCTTTGCTCCCTTAACTGCTCCCTTCTCCTGCTCTGCTGTGTCCCTTGTAAAGCACCCCGAGTCTCTCTCTCCCTCTCTCACGCTCTCTCTCTCTCAGGCGGTAAATCCCAAGCAGTGTACTTGTGCTACAAACTGCTATCTGCCTTTCTCCCCCCCCCTCCCCCCAAACAGACACCACAGACACACACACACAGAGCCAGCAACCTTCTACTAAATCTGGCAGGCAGGAAGCTCCCTCACTACCACTGAAATACAGCACTCAGGTGATCTCTCTCACACACACACACACACACACTCGCACAAACGTACACACAAAACTGGTAGCACACACTAGCACACGCCCACAGGGAGGGAGTCCCGCATGCAGAGCTCCAACGTGTATTATGCAAGGGGCTGAATGCGAGCCAGAGCTCTCACACTGTCTGCCCCACACACACACACACACACACACACGCAAGCACACACAGGGCCCCTCCCACAGTTCGCTCGTCCAACTTCATCAGGTATTCATTCAAAAAACACACACATGCCAGCTGGCTGCACGCCCAGAGACCGCTTACAAGCAGAGAAAGAGAACGAAAGGGAGGGAGAGGGAGAGAGAGAGGCTGGGTGGGAGGGTGTTACAGTGAGAAGGGCAGAGAGGGGACTGTGGGAGAGATAAAGGCGGAGGGAGGGAGAAAGTGAGTAGTAGAGATTAGAGAGAGGGAGGCAGACAGAAACAGAGTGAGCGCATGAAAGAGTGACACATGGAAAACTCGTCGAGACACACCGATAGACTTGCATATAAGGCTGATCTGATCTGATCACGGTGACGCCAGACATATTTGATATATGCTGGAGAGGAACCGAGGAAAGGTGTCTTGTTTATAAAGGTGTAAGGGTTTGTGAATTAAATCAAGGAGGCAAAAGGAAAATCAGAACCTCTTTTCGTCCCCCTTTTCAGATATAGTTGGTTTCATGCTCGGATTCGACAAGCCTGCATTTCCCAGTTTTGACCACTAGATGGTATGACTGATTACAATTGTAGAGGAGTCTATTTCCGTTAGTTAGCTGACCTAGTTAAAAGACCATTTGGAAGTAAATATAGATGAAATGTGCTCTTCAATGCTAAGAGATGTAGCACGCACAGAAGAGAAATGAGCACTCTCTTATAGGATGTTAACACACACACAAACACACGTGCGCACACATGCAATGACTAACTAACTTACGGAAAAATGATTCCCGAAAGATTTAGTTGGTCTAAACATGCACTAAAAAGACATCCTGTTTGTTTTAGTTGGCCTTCCTGTCAGCTTGATATCATTCCAGGGTTCCAATGTTCAACACTGGGTATTCATAGTTTCTGGCAGCAGGAGACATTTCAATATTTGCAATGAATGTGGTAACATATAAAACACAGAGTAAAATGCTCAATGTGAAGAGTTTTAAAAAGCAGGAATGTCACAGTTTATTTGTAGTCTTTTTATTTTGTTTTTCATAGGGCATTCTTACCGATAAGCGATCATCTAGTACGGTTGGGCTTTCGTTCATGTTGACAGCACAGTTCGTGATTTGCTATGGCACTGAAAGTTGCGAAATTTCCTTCCTGTTTCAAAAATATTCCACCCATTTCTAAAGAAATTGAATATTGTGCATTTCATTAGAAATGTTAAGATCGGGGAATTTGAAGGCAGTTTTGGAAATGTAACCAACACCACTGCATTTTATCATGAAGGAATCATGCACTGCATATGCGCTAAAAAATCGTAATATTACGTTGTTAACGAAGAGTATTTTAACATCAAAATGAAGCTGAAAAGAATTAACTCAAAATATCTGATTGAGGAGGAAAAGCAAAGCAAAAAACTGCACAACTATGACTATTTTGTCCATTAAACATCTTGCCCTAACCCAAGAAATACAATATGATTAGTAAGCCTGTAGCCTTCTAACATAGAAATATTTCTCAGCAAGCTTGAATCATAATTCACTGTATGAAGAGTTCACTAGAAGAACAAGTCATTAGTTTTTCCATTTAAATCAAATACAATGCAAACTATGATAAAGTCTCAGTACATTAAAGTACATTTTAGTATTTTAATGTCAACATGTAGCTTTAAAGAATGGGCTGAAAAGACGCATAAATAAGGAAAGAAGTGAAGCAAAAGACAGACTAGAAAACCAGACTAGACCGTGCTATTGTTAAGTCAGCTGACCTCAGCAGCAAAGCAACACTGGTCTGTCTCCTTGGCAGCTAATTGGAGCCTCTCTGCATTTAATCATAATTCATTTGTGTGTAGGGCTGCTCAATTAATCGAATTTTAATCACGATTAGGATCTGGGCTTTCAACGATCATTAAAAATGACTGAGCCGATTATTAGCCCCTCCCTCGTGCTTTACTCTCGCGCTGCTCCGTGTGGCAAATCGAGCACACCTCTCTGCATTTCGAACACGCATCACAACAATTAAGAGGACCCAAGGGAAGCTCGGAAAGCTAAGCAGAAGTTATTTGGAGAGGAGAGTGACTGCCGTTGGTTGAAAAGAGGTAAAAAAAAAAATTCAGTGGTGTGGAAACATGGGTCAGACGTGGATCAAATAGACACAGTGTGTAAACTTTGCTATGGTGTCATAGCTGCACCACAGAGCAACACTGCAACGTTCACTAAACATAGATGTTTACATTTTTCATTTATTTTTTATATTGCAAACATTTGCACTGTTATCAGTATTTGCACACTATTTTATATTATTTTTTAAAGTCATTATTCAATACATTGTTATTGTTAACCCTTTAAATCCCTGTAGAACCTGAACCTGTAAGCTAGCGCAATAATTTTTTTGCATATGAAACCGGAGGAGTTGTACTTACATCTTATGCCATCAGCTTGTCCTCGTCACGGTTTCCTTCCACATAAAGCTTTGCAAAAATTGCATAAAAAGCGCTTGCAGGAACAAAAACATAATATTCCAGAAACACGCTTTGCCGATCCGATCAGCTGTTCGTAACACTTCCCACATTGAAACAGACGTCAGCGCGAACTATCGCATGTCCGCCATTTCCTGTCCGAAACCGGAAGTGACGTCATATTCGCGGAAAATGTAGTTTTTTACTTGTAGGCCTTAAAAGCCTATACTGGTGTTTTTATAAGTCATGTTTGACTTTATTTCTGAATAGTTTCTGGGATGCTTAGAACTCGAATTGCACTGCTGGAAATAGTTTATTTTGATGCACCTGCTGTTTTCTTTGCAAATTTGCATCATAGGATTGTTTTTTGTTTTTCCTGCAGTATATAAAAATTGCTGTATCTCCAAAATAAAACTATGAAGACACTCAAAATAAATTTCCTGTTGTTGTAAACTATTTTTTGCAACTTTTTTGTATTTAAAGTTTTGAGGGATAAACCTCTTAAATTTCTCCAAGTAGAAATATATGTAAAAAACAAAACAAAAACGATTTTCAATTTTTTTGTAGTTTATTGCACTTTTTTGCAATTAATGTAGTTACTATGGACTTAATGCATACATATTATTAAAATATGGGCTATAACAGTTGTATTGATGTATAGCAACTTGAAATGCTCCCACAAATGGCACTACAACATGTAAAAAAATAATATAAGCTCTGGCGGACTTGGTTCTATAGTAGGTCTTAAAGGGTTAAATAAATATCGTCAAATAATCGAGATCTCAATTTCAGTGAAAATAATCGTGATTATCATTTTTGCCATAATCGAGCAGCCCTATTTGTGTGGGTTTGTTTACAAGTGAAAGCAGGATAAGACAAAGAGAGCGAGACAAAGTGGGAGTAGAGAATGAGCAGAAAGAAATGAGAAATTTTAGTTTCTTGCTTGGCGATCCGAAGTCTAGCCCTGCACGCCTCCCTCCTTTGATCAGGTGGACCGTCTTGCCTGAAGCCTTGGTGAAACTTTTCGCCAACTGCTGAATCTAAAGATAAATGATACCTGTTGTTTCAAATGTAGCCTGAAGCCCAACCAAGACAACTGATTCAGTTGGGTGTGACTGAAAATTGGAAACCAATACGCTTCCAAAACATCACTATTGCTCAATCTTGGCACGACTTGCCTTCCTCAAAACCCATTTCTCATTGTCCTTTAGCATAAAAGTGTCCTGTTGAATCCCTACAAATGTACATAACTGCTTCATGGTGAATGTGCTGTATGTGTATAACACAACATCATAATCATCACACATCTCCAGCTTTAGAAAAACACACATTTTTTCTTTGATTGACAATAATTTGACATAATCTTTTCACTTTAAACAACAAGAAGCACTTTAATGCAGACCTGACTGACAAGCCACACTCCTTAGTGAGTTTGATTAGAAATGGCCAGAATGAAGGTTGAATCAAAACACACGCATTGAGCTTTTCAACAAGACTCACTCATAACATGACACCTCAGTCAATGATCTCCTCTCATCAAGAATCAATGAATTGTTAAGTGCACTGAAAAATTCACTGCAAAACCTGCCTTATTCTGTCTCAGCCTTCTGCCTTTCTGCAGAGCACCGTCTCAGTCACAGCCAGTCACTAAGGAAACTGATGAAAAGCTTCTATATATACACACACACCCATATACATATCACACACTGCTCTGCTCTCTCTCCCTGTCACACACACACTGAATCTCTGTGCCGCTCTCTCTCAGTCGCCCACGCAAACTTCACACACGCTGTGGTTATGACAACAGCAACCCCCGCCATCCTACGCTCTCTTTACCCATCTATCCCCTCCCGTCTCCGTCGGCAAAAGTCTCAGCTCCCTTGTTTATCCATGTCTTTCCATCTGTCTCTGGGCCTATGTGTGACTATGTGTGACTATGTGTGTGCATGTGTGCGCAAGCTGGTGAGAGAGCAGGTGTAGAGCCATCTAATGGTCACACACTCATACACACAAACTGTGTCTGCCAGACAGACTTTATGAACTAATGTTCTGTCAGTAATCTATTATTCAGAACCTTTTGTAATCATTTCATAATTATGCTAATAGTGCCCTCTGAACTTTGGGGCATTTACACGGTCTGCAAATATCTTTCATTTTTACCCCCCCCCCCATACCCGTTCATCTCTGTCTCGCTCACAAACCCTCTGCCAGACTGTGTTAACTTGCTGGCAGTGTAGTGCGCTACTTCGGCCCAAGCCACATCCCATTCACAAACCTACTAATCCACACACACTATTAGATCCCTGCTAGTCACACACACAAAGAAGTATGCATGTGTGTGTTTGCAGGATTAGGGAGGGACTGGAATGGATGGGCAAATCACTGCTAAGCTCCTCTATTGCTGCATAATCCTACTGAGTACACACACACACACACACACACACACACACACACACCGAACACATACACAAAAGCATGGAAATAGAGACACACAAATATGTAAATATGCAAACATGCATTCAGATGTGCACGCACAAAACGAACAAGTGCTCTCTCATTCAATGTCGCACGCATACAAAGAATGTATTTGCGCACGCCCACTCACGCAAACAATAGTAGTCATCGTTGACATTCAGACACACAAATATGCAGGCAAAAGTCCAACACACTTATTCAATAACAAATGCAGACATAAACACTCAGATATCTTTTCAAAGACAATATATAATCCTGTTCGGAGTATGTGTGTTGCAGTACAAAAGGGAGTAAGAGAGAAATGTGGGATGGGAGGTAGCTGGAGACAGAAAACACGAGTTGGGTTTTTTTCCATCTTCTGTTAAAAAAAAAAAAAAGACCCCAACGAAGAGAGAAAAATGGAGATAAAAGTAAAAGACAGAAAAGAGGCGTAAAAAAGAGAGATAAATGTAATCCAAACACCATTATGCAATCTATTCATTCATTCTGCCCACACAACTAGAACCCTTTTGTTCATTCAACCACCTTCCCCAACCCTTCAAGAAATGCAATACATACAATTAGTAATCCTGTTTTAAATTCTAAATATGACTCAATTAGTGTTTAAGAGCATCGAAATATTTCTCCACAAGCTTGAATCATAATTTATTGTGTAATGTAAAAGGGTTCACAAGAAGAACCAGTTATCCAGTGACTGTAGTTAATAAACAAAGAAGAAAAAAAAACAACAACCAGTAAGGTCACTGTAAATTACATACGCTGACCCCATGTGGTCCTATGGAGTTAGTGCAAGCATACAGCCCATTTGTATCTTAAGTCGGCCAAAGGAGTAAAAAAAGAAATACTATACCCCTTACTTTACTTTACTTAGAGGTTTATATATTTAATCCCTGAGATGTCTGAATAAAAATATTGAATGAAATACACACATCACACACTAACTATATTAGTAAATGTTGATATATGTTCGTATGTATGTATCTATTATGTATGAATTATGTATTATGTTATATATATATATATGTATATATATATATATATAAAAAAAAAAAAAACACCCAGCACGCCCCTGCGGGCGGTTTATCCTTCAAGCTCGGGTCCTCTACCAGAGGCCTGGGAGCTTGAGGGTCCTGCGCAGTATCTTAGCTGTTCCCAGGACTGCGCTCTTCTGGACAGAGATCTCCGATGTTATTCCCGGGATCTGCTGGAGCCACTCGCCTAGCTTGGGAGTCACCGCACCTAGTGCTCCGATTACCACGGGGACCACCGTTACCTTCACCCTCCACATCCTCTCGAGCTCTTCTCTGAGCCCTTGGTATTTCTCCAGCTTCTCGTGTTCCTTCTTCCTGATATTGCTGTCATTCGGAACCGCTACATCGATCACTACGGCCGTCTTCTTCTGTTTGTCTACCACCACTATGTCCGGTTGGTTAGCCACCACCATTTTGTCCGTCTGTATCTGGAAGTCCCACAGGATCTTAGCTCGGTCATTCTCCACCACCCTTGGGGGCATCTCCCATTTTGACCTCGGGACTTCCAGGTTATACTCGGCACAGACTTACAAATATATATAATACTAATATATATATTCCCAATATATATATATATTAAATATATATATATATATAGTGTGTGGTGCGTGTGTGGTGTGTGTGTGTGTGTGTGGGTTGGTAGTTGTGTGTTTTGGTAGTAAAACTAATGAAAATACAGTAAAAAAAATCTAAGCCATCTAGTGGGCCAGATTGGACCTTTGGGCAGGCCAATTCTAGCTCATGGGTCAGATGTTTGGCACCCCTGCACTAAGCTAATGAAGCAACAAAAATTGTAAAAAACAAAAAAACCAAAAAACTTTTTCATATTCACATAATGAAGAAATGGTTTACTGAATCTGTGTGTTTGGGTTTTTTTTGTTTGTTTTCTAAAGGTTTTTAAAGTTTACTCATGGTTGCTTCATTACTTTCCTTCACTACTTTTTGTTTTAGGCATTTTAAAAATGTTTGTCTTGCTGACTCATCTGACAAATCTTACTATAATACACATAATCAGTTTGTTTGCCCATGAACTCCTGCCTCACAATCAGGAGTTGAACAACCAAAACATGCACCTAGGTTGAGTACCCAATGGACATGCAGATTGCTAAAAATGTACCTTCCTGACTTATGTGATATAGATATAGATAAGAACCTGGTTCTTATCTATATCACATAAGGCTAAAAGGCTTTTTAGCATTTATTCATCCAAAGCGCCTTATAAAGCATAGAATAATTTTAATTTCATAACAAAAACATAAAATTTATTATCACAAAACTTTAAATGAGCATGGTATTATGATGACAGTATTTTGCCTAGAAACCACCTAACAACACATCATGCACTAAGTACCATAGGCCTGTACTAGTACTTCTACTGGTATCAAACTCAAGATGAAAAGAATAAAAAATTTCCCATATTAAAATTTTCAGTCAGAACCACTATAGTTAAAGCTGATGCAGTAATTTGCCAATATGGCACTGTTCTGGGGGCATTCCCTCCCTTCTGTCCGCACACATTCAAATCATTAGGTGGGGAGAGCAACAGCAAATCAGTGGCAGGCGTGTTTTAGTCAGATACATCAGGTAAGCTTTGTACTTTGTAGAGCTGAAGTGGAGGTGGGTTGAGAAGTAGCTTGCAGGTGAACAGCACCTATAAAGAATTTTAGTAGCTCACCCTAAATAAGGTTTTCCAATTGGATGGGAAGAAGGTTATGCTCTATAATTCTTTTATTATCTCCTACAATGTAACATATGTAGAGTGTGACTGACAGAGTTTTTCTTATTAAACCGATTTCCTTCCTTCCATTCCATTTTTCACACAAAAAGTCAATTTGCGATGCCCATGTTTATCTGATGATTTGTTCATATAAGTGGGAGAAATGCGAAAAAGAAAAGAAAAAGAAAAAAAAAAATCAGACTCCGCTGACATGAGTAAGAGCTTTCAAAATCTGATGTCAGGCTGAGAACTATGCTGACAGGTGCATGTGCGCGAGTCTGAGGTGCTGCAGAGATCACAGCACTAAACAGAATGGCTGAGCAGACAAATATTAATACATAATGTGGCTGGATTTGTTTGTCAGTGCACATACACTTTATTTTTTTCCCTCCTTGACAGAAAAAAAAAAAAGAATTCACTCAGATTTTAGGATGGTCGCTGCATGTGTCGACATCTAGGACAGAGAACCATACTGCTGTGTTCGCTGAAGGTGAACTGCCCGCTGTAATGGACACAGACAGGCAGACTGGCACTAATTGGCATGAATGGGCATGGCAGCAGGCCTTTTGTGGATGAAGGAGAGGTGAGCGGCTGCTCAGCATGTGTCCTTGTCTATGAATAATGCGTTCCACCTTTTCAAAGGCACACGGACAAAAATGTCAGAGCGGCAGCGCCACTGCTTGAGTACACATTCATCAAAGTCCTCTGCTCTACACAAACACACATCCAACACTCCTGAGACTCAACAGGACACACGTGCAGCGCACACCAGAGCCAGTACAGTACTCAGCAATCATCCAAACAAACAAATTCCACAGGCAGACTCTCACAAACACAAAGGCTCCATGCTCCACAGGTGTCTGCATGCTGCCCAGCAGCATCCGTGCTTGTGAGGCTAAAATCTGTGTGATGAAAAGAATAGAGTTTAACGTAGCATACAAATCCATACATCCCTCCATTCATGTTACCCTGCGCAGTATGGAAAATAGCTGTGCTCTGTCCTCTCGGTCTCCCAGAAGGGAATAAGGTTTTCTGTGCTGGTAACAAAGGGATAATATTTTATTTTCCAAATCTGTGATCAACTGAAAATACTGCAACAGAAAATAAAGCTGCATTTTAAATGTTATATGTGCGTAGACAAATAAAGATGGAAACTTTCTCACTAAGACAGAAAGCATGCAGTTAGCGGGTAACTGTATTTCAACATTTTCCAAAGAAAAGACCTCACAGGACTGATTGATTTCATCAATGGACACACATAACAAAGAAGTGGAAGTCTTTACATGTGTAAACTCTAAAGGCTGCTTCAATTTCTGCCTATTTGTTGATAAGGAACTACGGCATTTCAAGATTTCTTAAATGCGACTGTGTGTTTAGGCAACACTTTCCACCACCATCTTCAAAACACCACTACACTGAAGTTGTTCTGACGGGCTGTAGTGACCTTAAGCACCATGCCAACGTACTTTATGTGGTTTTTCTGGCCTTCAATTTGTTCCCCAGCTATATATGCAACGTCTTGGCTGATAATACGAGCCAAAGAATTACTTTGACTTTCTAGCTTACACTAGAAATACCATAACTGAAGTTTATGTTAGTGCTTCAATCTCATTTTTCCAACTTCGCCTGACCTGACAAAGCAATTTATATTTAGAGATTGTGGTAAAGAAAAAAGCTTCAAGTATGCACAAACAGTGAGTTGGATTTGGTTCACTCCAACATTCCCACTGCTTCAGATTTTGAAGCTAGAATGACAAAAAGGAAACAGACAGACTGACCACACAGGCTTGTCACTGCTCGCTTCACTTTCCCAACTAATCTGTCACTTTCTTTTAACATCATTATTCTCGGTTTGTTTTTATTCACACACACAAACACACACAAACTGAAAGACCAGCAAATTGTGTGCAGTTAGCAAAACAAGCTTATTTCTGTGCAATATGCTTCCGTATGCATGCAGCTGTCTCGTGTTTTAGAAAGACACACACCCTTGTTTTACTATCTTTATTGGGACTCCCCCTAACCCCAGTCTCACACGCACACTCAAACACTCACAAATTGCCTTCAGGATGGTCGTACGTGTCCTCCTGAGACACAACACCCTCTGACCATGACCCCATTTCAACGCCAAACCCAATCTCTGCCTGGAACACCAGAGGGTTTGACTGCAGTTATGTAAGCCTTTGCAGTGGTAGAGAAACAGAGGGAGGGACAGAGAGAAGAGGGTAAAAAAAAAAAAAAAGAAGAAAAAAAAAGAGGGCAGGAGAGATGGACACCGGGACCAGGAGTGGGGGAGCGGGATTAAAGTACAAGTAAATGATGGCGAAGCAGAAAGAAGATAAGAGAGACGGTGAACGAGACAGTGATGTCACCTTGTACTTGCGCTGCAGTGAGACGGACAAAGAGAGCGAGTAACAGAGGTAGAGAGAAAGGGATGTTGAGAGATCTATTAGCTGATAGAAGCCATGCAGACAGCCTCCCACTCCTTAGGCAATTGATTCGAAGGATATTGTGCTGAATGCTGTCTGCGTGTGTGCGCAACTGAGTGACAGTGAAACTAGCTTTGAGCCTCGGGGCATAAAGTACTAGTACTAGAAAGCTACTGGTGTGTTTCTACAACTGAAATGTAAACCATCACATTTTAGGGTAAATTCTTGATGTTTCGTGAATGTAATGATTTGGATTTAGCACATAGTGATTATGGTTAAAATCTCCTTTGAGTAAGTTTTGGTGAATGCGACGTCCTTTTAAGTGGCAAAAACAAGTTTGCATGTCTGTGTGTGTTTCAAGGGGACAGCATAATGGAATGCCTCGGTTCGAGACTTGCCAAGAGCCCTTTTCCCATACGCCAGGGAGCCAAGACTTCCCCAACCAGCCAAGAATAGCACCGACACTCTCTCTCTCTGTCTCTCTGCTTTACTCTCTCTCACCCACACTCACGAGCACTCACACATTTTTACTGTTTGGATTTGACAAGAAGGGTGATAGTGTGAAGGAGGAAATAACAGCCGTGTGCACTTCAACACCGTTACAGAAAAAGAAGAAGAAGAGGGACATTTTCTAAATTCATATTTGTACTCTTCAACAAGCAGTGCAGTGAGACGTTTTTTAGGACACAATATGTTTTGGTCAATATGACGCTAATAAATCTTCACTTATTTGAGTTTCAATTAACTCAAGGAAGGGGGGGGGGTTAGGGAGGCAGGAAGACAGAGACATACAAAAGCATAGAGAGGCAGTGAAACTGCCGTGCTGGCTGCTCCCTGTGGGGTAAATGGGTTTGTTGTTCTCTCTGTGGATGTGTACTTACAGTATATGTGATTTTTTTTTCTTTCTTACTTTTTTGAGGCAGCAGTAAACTGGTGGATAGAGATGTGGACCACAGTGCATTCCCTTACTGCCACTGCATCACAACAATAGGCAGGAACATGTTTTCTACTCCAAAAAAAGAAAAAGAAAAAGCAATGACATACTGTATAAGAACCAGCCTTACTGACAGTACAGCTCACTTTTTTTTGTCTTCAAACCAGTGTTTAAGCATCTCTACTAGATGTGATTACCAAAGCTGGGCTTAAAAGGAGTTAAAATATTCTACTTTAATACTTGTTTCTCTCCTTGTGACTCACTGGGAAAACAGCTTATAGTGAGCAGAGAGGCTATCCATCAAACAGAAGACCCGAGTTCAAATCCTTGACCTCACTGAAATGTCTGTGAGTGAGATAATCGGCAGCAGCTCCAAAGGTGCTATTCTGTAGCTGACCCTGCCATCTTACTTCCCTGCGGTAAGGGTAGGAAGCGAAACAGAATTTCCCCTTTGGGGATCGATATTACCACAGAAAGACAGCACTTTCGCAGTGAGTAATTCAGAGAAAATCAAAGCAGTTGTAGTCTGTGCTTTTCAAGAAATGTGAAGAACAGCAGCTCTATTTGTAGAGAAATATTAGATAGCAGATACTGAAAGAAAAACATTAGAAATACATATGCAATGCAAACAAAGCTGTAAACCAAACAATTCCTTCTCAAGCCGTACATTTACCTCACATATGAAAGGTGGTTTTTGGTGTGTTGTTTTTTACATGTAGAAGTCGCTGATTTGAACCTTGCTAAACACGCATCTGTGCAGCAGTTGGAATGTCAGGTTTATTGCAAAACTGGACTCTTAGTCAAAGAGAAAACACTGATCTGGAAAAGTCCTTGATGCCAGAACTAATAACATCAAATTAACCATGGCAGACTAACAGCTTTTAGGTTGAAATAACAATGTGATAGCAGTTTGTCAGTTGTGATTCAGCAGTAATGAGCCAACTACTGTGTCCTAGGTTGTCATGCACAACCTGAGTTCTAGCAACTTAAAAACACGATACGCAGCGGGTCGCCGTGCACAGACGAAACGAGATTACATAGCAAAGAACAGAAGATGCTTTTTAAAAAATAATTTTCACCATGGTATCAATGCAAAGACAATTTTACCTCATTCAACACAACCCCTCCAGAGCCCCCAGGTGTGTCAGCAGGTGGTACAGCCCATGGAGAGGGTTCCAGACTATCCCAGAATGCAGTGTGTTGACTCAGGGACACAGCACTCCCTGGTGAATGAAAACAACAAACAAAGTTACTCAAAATTTATAGGGAAATATAGGGGGAAAGCGCATATGTTTATATAAATTCACATATATTCATATACGCTGTGTCAGCAATAGCAAGAATGGATCTGGACACACAGCTGAGGACAGACTGCATTGTTCCGTCAATAAAAATAATCACTGCTCTTCTTTGATTCAAGAAGAAAAACCGTGGTTCTGATTATTTTGCTACAAACAAGTAAATAAAAGTCCCACAATAAGACAAAAACCCCCACTTCTGTCATGATTATGTGGATGTTGATGAATTATGTGTGAATAGGTGGATTTTATGCTGCGATTGTTGCTGTGCATGAACATAAGTTAAAAATGATTTGTGAGATTTGTTAGAGAAAAGGTGGGGGACATCTAGCACTTCCATATCTATGAGAAGCTTCAAGTGCTTCGCAGTTTTAAAAACTGCAGGTCATCATTATACACAGTGCATGTCATACTCGGGGAAGAAACTCCAGAGTATCTTTAAAGACATCAAATGTGCAACAAGCTGACTCGAGCAGACGCCCACGCACCAACATAAGAGACAGACTAGCTGATTGTCGACAGTGTGTACACACTCTGTGGGACTAATTAGGCAGGTTGTGCTGGAGTGACGGCTATGTTATGGGGATACAAGACACATGTTCCCTGCTGTTAGTCAGCGGCAGTATGTGTGTGTCTATGAATGTTTATGGGGTATATGTGGGATGCCAAACATCCTACTGACCTAGTTCTTATATGTCTGACAACAAGAAAAGAGGTGGGGAGGTGTGGGAGGGAAGTTTGTATGCAGCTGTCTTAGCTGTGGGAAAGTGTTTCATTGCAGCTCATAAGAAACCGAGATGGGATTACAGCATTTGGCTGGTTTTGTGATAGTAAAATATGTCATTCCATTCACACTTTTTAAGTTATGCATGATCACTCTGTGGGACGGAGAGAGGAAGAGAGAAAATAAATATCTGGTTAAAACTGATAGTGCGCAACAGAATCAGGCTTAAACATTTACACATGCGTTAAAGTGTCTGCACAAAGAAAGCAAGAGGGGTTCTGTGTATTACAGAGACTTGTAATGTGTTTATGTAAGGAGGAGAAAGAGGAAAAAATAGATGAGCACTGAGGCCATGGATTAGCAAACACTAACTGGCAAAGGAATTGATCACATGGTATAAAAAATACAAGGGAGAAAAGGGGGATGCAGGGAAGAAGCATTACACACAGAGAAAGAAAACCCAGCACCAGAGAGCCAAAAAAAATGTTGAGAGACCAAAGAAAAAGTAGAGTACAGACAATCCAGAGGTGATGAAAAATAAAGACAGATGGAGAGAAAAGAGGGGACAGAGAGGTAAAGCAAGCAGGGAGGAAGAGGGAGACAACAGAGAGGCAGAGGACAGAAACAGATGGTGGCAGAGAAGAGGCAGATAGAAACTCAATGGGATGACAACACTGGCATAGCCAGCGAGGCACAGCAGGGAGTATGAAAAGCTGAAAAATGTCAGCAGAAAGGGAGGAGGATGATAAGAAGTGAGGGCAAAGCAGGACAGACAGCGAGGGTTTTCATCTAACGCTGCACCAACTTTCAGGGAAAACAAAACAGACCTTCTCATCTTATCAACACAATTTATCAGCTTATAAGCTTCTCTTATTAAAAAACAAAAAACAAACCAACTAACTAACAATGCTTTATTTGCTCATTTCTCATATCTGTAAATTAGAATTATTGCGATAAAATAGACTTGTTACAATTCAAAAAAGCTAATCATATAACTGATATCTAAATCACCCTTCACATGATGCTCTAATTACTTCAGACTGTGCCTGTAATCTGAATCAGCTGTCTATTTAATCCTTCAACTACCTGGGGTCTCTTAAACAGAGACACCTGCCCCTTTCTCCTCACACACAAGCTGAGATAAATCTCTGTTCTAGATTGTGAAGGGTAAAAAACCAAAAGTAACATGATTTCTACAGCTTCATGAGCAGAACCAATACTGTCAGACCTTATTTATTAGTCATTATAAAATAAAGTACTTAATAATGTCTTTTTAATATCCACACACAGAAAATATAAGAAATCTACGGTGTAAGAGTTTTACCTCATTAACCTCCTAATCACGCTTATTGTAAGTGATTGTAAGAGTTGTTGCACTTGAATTGCTTTGCTCAGTACGGCTTTTAAGGTGGAAGTACCGCAACAGCAGTCCATCTCCCTTAACAGTGCTTAATACATGTGGTCTAATCTTTTGACTGAATATTTTCTCTATTTCAAAGCAACATCTTGTTCATGGTAGTTTGATACTTTTGAATCCGCACATCTTCAGAATAATAACAAATACACCAGAAATGTCTGTCAGCTGAAAATTATTCAGCAAGTCCAGGCAGTAGATTCGTTCAAAGGCTTTAAGAAACGAAAAAAAAAGAGCTTAATGGATATCTGAACTCTGAGTTCATTAATCAACAGTTTGTCTTGTTCTGACTTTGGTCTTTTACCAATAATGGGAGTAGAGCCTGTGCATCTTAATAGCTTTGTTAAAGTTGTTGTCCATGACTTAATCACGCGTGCAAAGTAATGAATTTAATAAGTCTGAATATGAGCAATAAGGAATAGGAGATCTCTCTGGCTGTTTGGGTTGGTACCATTTTACTATGAAACAGGAAATCTCTGTCTGTGAGTTTGTTTCTTTGACTGCCAACTCTTCCTAGACTGTAATGAGTTGAGCAGCCAAGCTTGGCACATAGGTACATCTTAGGCTCCTAGAGGCTCTTATCTACAGGGTGGGCCATTTATATGGATACACTGTAATAAAATGGGACTGGTTGGTGATATTAAAGTCCTGTTTGTGGCACATTAGCATATGTGAGGGGGCAAACTCCTCCAGATAGGTGGTGACCATTTAGAAGCCATCTTGGATACAACTTTTGTTTTTCCAATAGGAAGAGGGCCATGTGACACATCAAATTTATTGGTAATGTCACAAGAAAAACAATGGTGTGCTTGGTTTCAACGTAACTTTATTATTTCATGGGTTATTTACAAGTTTCTCTTTGTTCACAGCCATTGACATGTCAAAGAGGTTAACACGTGAGGAGCGGATCGAAATTGTGTTGATATCTGGTGAACGCAGTAACCGGGTCATTGCAGCAGATTTCAATGCAAGACACCCTACGAGTCCACCCATCTCCCATGCTACAGTCAGCAAACTGCTTGCTAAGTTTCGTGAAACTGGTTCAGTGTTGGATTTGCCAAAATGTGGACGCAAGAAAACTGTCACTAATGAAGAAACATCAGTGGCTGTCCTAGCTTCATTCAGCAAGAGCCCACAGCGTAGCACTCGCCGCATGTCACTGGAGAGTGGCATTAGTCGAACATCCCTTCGGCGGATATTAGCTACTCACAAATGGCACCCTTACAAACTCCAGCTACTGCAGCATCTCAACGAGGATGACCCAGATCGGTGCACAGAATTTGCAGAATGGGCAAAACAAAAATTGGAACAGGACCCTCAGTTCACGCAGAAGATTTTGTTCAGTGATGAGGCAAACTTTTATGTGAATGGTGAAGTTAACAAACAAAACCACCGCTATTGGTCTGACACTAACCCACATTGGATGGATCCCTCCAAGACTGTTGGAACAACAAAAGTGATGGTTTGGTGTGGTATATGGGGTACAACGATAGTGGGTCCATTCTTCATCAATGGAAACCTCAAGGCCACTGGATATTTGAAATTGCTACATGATGATGTGTTTCCCTCTTTATGCACTGAAGCTGGCACGTTCCCTGAGTTTTTCCAGCAAGATGGTGCACCACCACATTATGGGTGCCAGGTCCGAGCATTCCTAGATGAACAGTTTCCTGGAAAGTGGATTGGTCGTCGTGGGCCAGTTGAATGGCCCCCAAGGTCTCCCGATCTGACCCCCTTAGACTTTTATCTTTGGGGTCATCTGAAGGCAATTGTCTATGGTGTGAAGATACGAGATGTGCAGCACCTGAAACTACGGATACTGGATGCCTGTGCTGGCATTTCTCCTGCGGTGTTGCTATCAGTGTGTGAAGAGTGGGAGAAGAGGGTTGCATTGACAATCCAACACAATGGGCAGAGGGCATGCTCGATTATGGCAAAAATGATAATCACGATTATTTTCACTGAAATTGAGATCGCGATTATTTGACGATATTTATTTAACCCTTTAAGACCTACTATAGAACCAAGTCCGACAGAGCTTATATTATTTTTTTACATGTTGTAGTGCCATTTGTGGGAGCATTTCAAGTTGCTAAATAACTGTTATAGCCCATATTTTAATAATATGTATGCATTAAGTCCATAGTAACTACATTAATTGCAAAAAAGTGCAATAAACTACAAAAAAATTTATATTGTTTTTGTTTTGTTTTTTTACATATATTTCTACTTGGAGAAATTTAAGAGGTTTATCCCTCAAAACTTTAAATACAAAAAAGTTGCAAAAAATAGTTTACAACAACAGGAAATTTATTTTGAGTGTCTTCATAGTTTTATTTTGGAGATACACCAATTTTTATATACTGCAGGAAAAACAAAAAAAAACAATCCTATGATGCAAATTTGCAAAGAAAACAGCATGTGCATCAAAATAAACTATTTCCAGCAGTGCAAGCATCCCAGAAACTATTCAGAAAAGTCAAACATGACCAGTAGAGGTTTTTAAGGCCTACAAGTAAAAAACTACATTTCCGCGAAAATGACGTCACTTCCGGTTTCGGCCAGGAAATGGCGGACATGCGACAGTTCGCGCTGACGTCTGTTTCACTGTGGGAAGTGTTACGAACAGCTGATCGGATCGGCAAAGCGTGTTTCTGGAATATTATGTTTTTGTTCCTGCAAGCGCTTTTTATGCAATTTTTGCAAAGCTATATGTGGAAGGAAACCGTGACCGAGGACAAGCTGATGGCATCAGATGTAAGTACAACTCCTCCGGTTTCATATGCAAAACAAATTATTGCGCTAGCTTACGTGGTTCAGGTTCTACAGGGATTTAAAAATAGTTACACAAAGCGGAGCGTGCTGCTCTGACCGGATTTAAAGGGTTAACAATGACTTTAAAAAATAATATAAAATAGTGTGCAACACCACTGAAGTTTTTTTACCTCTCTTTTCAACCAACAGCAGTCACTCTCCTCTCCAAATAACTTCTGCTTAGCTTTCCGAGCTTCCCTCGGGTCCTCTTAATCAGCGGTCTCCAACCTTTTTTGCGCCACGGACGGTTTATGCCCGACAATATTTTCACGGACCGGCCTTTAAGGTGTCGCGGATAAATGAGGGAGGGGCTAATAATCGGCTCAGTCATTTTTAATGATCGTTGAAAGCCCAGATCGTAATCGTGATTAAAATTCGATTAATTGAGCAGCCCTAATGGCAGCACACTGAACACATTTTATAAGTGGTCAGAAACTTGTAAATAACTCATGAAAGAATAAAGTTACGTTGAAACCAAGCACACCATTGTTTTTCTTGTGACATTACCAATAAGTTTGATGTGTCACATGGCCCTCTTCCTATTGGAAAAACAAAAGTTGTATCCAAGATGGCCGACTTCTAAATGGCCACCATGGTCACCACCCATCTTGAGGAGTTTGCCCCCTCACATATACTAATGTGCCACAAACAGGACTTTAATATCACCAACCATTCCCATGTTATTACAGTGTATCCATATAAATGGCCCACCCTGTATATCAGACATTATGATGTCATCATGTTGCCCAGCAACCATCCAAAAACAGGCTAAAATGACCTGTTTGGGGGATTTTTGGACTTATAAGACTTTATAAAAGCAACTTTTTTTATTTTATGACTGTAACCTCTAATTAATATCCAAGAAAATTATTAGCAACAACCTGAAATGACCTTTTATTTTTGCCTTTACCTACATAGAAACACCTCAAGAAAGCATCCTGTCATTTTAATTTCATGACAATAACATCTCATTTATATCCACAAAGGCTCAGTTGCACATAATATATTATATCATCATCATGTTGCCTAGCAACCACTTGCTAAAATGATCCTTTTTTTCCATTTATGCAGCTACAACACCTTATACAAGCATAGTACCATTTCAATTTCACTGCTCAAACAGGCTAACAATACAGGTGGGATGGGCATGAACTAGTAATAGCAATAAAAATGAATGTTTGGGATGAATCCAGAAGACTAAATAACTCACAAGCTCATTAAAATAAATAACAAAACTTTAATTTAACTTTAAATACACAAAATCTATCAGTAAAATACTGTAAATATAGTGTGACACAACTTTATCAGTCCTAATCTTGGTTTTGTTGTTCCATTTCATTTTTCATAAAGAGAAGAAAATCACTTGAAATTTTAAATGAAATTGTGATAAATACGATATAATTATTTCTTACCCCACCCCTACCGAAGCTTTTTCCATACTCCACATTGTACGCTGTCTATTTTACACATATAAACACTGTATTAATCCATCACATCCATAAATTAGAGAGGCTAAATTAGTCAGGAGTGGTTCAGTGTAAACCACATTAAATAAATAGCTGATCTAATTCTAAACCGCAGTGGAGTAGCCAGCTCCTGTGTGTATTTATGAGAGGTTGTTTTATTGTGTGTACTGAAAATGAATGTGCCTTAAGGTTTTCCATTATATTGTACCAGAATTATACAGCATTACATTTATTTGTCAAAAGTGACTTGCATTATGTGCATTCAACCTCCAAACCAACAAAGACCACATTCAGTGCTACCGTGCAAATGCTCATATGATCAAAATGCCTCCAGTATTCATCTATTTGCTGCTAATCTACCTCAGTCTCAACAACAGACCCTGTACAACAGCAGTCGGTGAAAGACGTTTTATGTATGCTGATTCACTTGTCTGACACTGTCATCAAGACAAACTTGTGATCATACAGTACAAAAGTTTGGTATATTGCCCAGAGCCTTTTCCCAGAGCAGCTACTTTAAGTGTTGGAGCCAGTAAACAAATGACCAAACACCAAAGCTGCAGTCTTTTGTGTGACTTTGCTGCTGTTCTGTGCCCTCACTTTGGGTAAGCGGGTTCACAATGATGCATGTAACAGTGCGTGGCTCTCTCTTTCAAAGGCGATGATATTCAACACGCCTAACAAATGTTCTCTGTGTGAATGTTTCGCTGTACTTGACTGCATGCTGGCGTGATTACGGCATGAATGCTTTTGTCCACTCAACCATCACTTCATCTGTTTAAGTGCTTGCATTTTTCGCCAAGTGTATCAAATAAAACATCCACCCACATCTACCATGACTGCAGCCAAATCCTATGCCTACTGCACAAGTTTGGTCGAACATGTATGGTGCATTTTTTCCCTTTCCTTTCTTTTTTTGCTGTAGACTGTAGAAACCACAAATGCTGGGTTCAAGACCCGAGCTCAACCAGACCTTAATTTAACAATGTTTTGCAGAATTGTGCAGAATGTTAGTAAATAGTAGATAAATTCAAGGTTAAAAAGCCTTCAAAGTCTAGATTTTTGCACTTTATCTTCCTGTAAATACTGAGGGATAAGTAAGACCATTTCAAAGCCTCAAGTATCCAGTTTCTCTTTTCACTTACTTACCAATTACCTTTGCTGTAGTACAGCACACAATTCATCATTATAAGTATGGCAGACGATCACAATCACAAGAACACATAGACAGAATACTTCAGGAGCTGACGTAGTGTCTGACAGCTGTTTGGTTGCTTGAGGCAGAAGAATGCAGTGTGTGTGTGTGTGTGTGTGTGTGTGTGTGTGTGTGTGTGTGTGTGTGTAGACTGAGTGACTGACCATCATTGTAATTTAAGGGAAATGCCTTCCTCAACCACAATCCTATTTCCCTAGACTCCAACAATCTTGTCATACCACAAGTGAAGAATCAGCCCTCTGCACGTTTAAGGTGCTGAGAACAGGAATGTTATCATAGGCGCACATGTGTTTGGAAAGAGCCGTGTCCTTCAGTAATCATCACTATCCTTTACTTAATGTTTGCCGTGTTACTGGAAGTGTGTACGTGGCAGCTGTGTTAGAGTCTGTGCCAAAAACAAATCATTCCTGTTACAGGCCTGGACTATTTTTAGCATACAACCTTAAAATGTGTTTTTGAAAAGTAGGAAGATGAACAAATAACAATCACATGCACATGCGCACATGAAAAAATAAGAAAAATCTCAGAGGAATTTCTAGTTCACCCAATATATATAAGCATTTCCTTCTTAGTCGTTTCAAAGCCTAAAGTAACAACAATGCCATTATAAGGCTGAGAGTATAGAACAGTTTAACTGATGGAGGTCATAGTTTTCAAACACACTGGTAAATGAGAATTGATCTCATGTAGGATATTTTTTGTGTGTGATTGTATTAAAAGAACAAAGAATCAATATGTAATTGAGTGCTAAGCTATAGTATGGATAAGAGTTGGAACACCAATACTGCTGCTGTGATCACAGGCCTAATTAACCTGACACAAATCCGTGCAAAACTCTGGAACCACCTCTCATTTCTTTATATGCATGTAAGGCCAAAACAGAGTTTGTACAATTACAACAAACTTGTAAGCCAATATTTGGTATGACCACCTTTATTCTTCAACACCTGAGCCTAAACTCTCTTGAACATGTTTCCTTGTAATTTCTTTCAGTAGTCGTCAGTATTTCACGAGGATTCTTGAAGGAGTTCTTCTTTGAAAGTTGGCTGCCTTTTGTCCTCTGTCACTCAATAAGACTTGTTTCGCTGCTGTTTGTACTACACTTCTTGTGTATTTTGGCATACCTCATTCTTTTGTTGACATTCAACCTTCCAACCATTTCTGATGAGACCAGACAGAGTTACTGTGTCTGCTCTTTGCTGGATTTTTTTTCTATTTCTTGCTTGTAAAGCCACTTAACTCGTTGCTTTGAAAAAGGTTCGGTACAAGGACTGGACTGTAAACCAGAAAGCCTGGAGAACTATTGCTCAAGAACACTTGACCATATGAAAGCCTGGCTCCGTAGAACCAAAATATAAAGAAAAGACAGGTGACTCACGACCTTTGCGCAGCACTATATGTTAGTGTCACTGTCCAGTTAAAACTGCTTACCACCACATTTAGTGGTCAGTAATTACGCTGATAGATTAAGTACTATACAGTTCAGGAAAGTTCTGAAATATGTTAGCTAACACATTAAAACCCAATTAAATGCTCTGAAATGTGGGAACACGACAGCTGATGTTCAGTGTTCTGTGACAGTAAAATATCATATAAATAAACAAAATAGTGACTCGATCAATCAAAAGCCTTCACTGTAATTTAATAAGAGGAGCATTCCACACTTGCAAAAAAAGGCAAAACAGAACATCTTTTTAACAAGTTGGAAAATGTTGCTTCACGTTACTTAATCAGTCACAATCAGCTGGGGAAGGAACGAGGTTGCAATCATCACTTTGTACCACTAGCTGTCAATAAAATCTAGGAAAGCAACTAACTTAATATTTCCCCACTGATTAAGACCCTAATGCCAGATCAGTTGAGTGAAGGTTGACAGCGCTTCTACTTTTGTTTTTACTTATCCCACACAAATT
Organism: Haplochromis burtoni; assembly: GCF_018398535.1. NCBI lineage: Eukaryota > Metazoa > Chordata > Actinopteri > Cichliformes > Cichlidae > Haplochromis > Haplochromis burtoni. The sequence continues at coordinate 2,027,669 of NW_024582386.1, forward strand.
CACAGGCAGGGTATTGTCCTGCCTTAGCATTACTTTGTAAAACTACACTTGTGTGTTTGTCTCACACACACACACACACACACACACACACACACACACACACACACACACACACACAACAAACATAGGAGACACACAGCCGTGGGATTGTCTTACCCCATTGTCTTTATTTAGGGCAAATGAATGCCTGTCCTTTCTCGCTCTGTGTGTGTGTGTGTGTTTGTGTGTGTGTAAGCTTCTGCGTTAAGAGGGCATGCTGAGAGAATAGGAAGCGTGCTTTCTTTGCCAACCCTCTCCTTGGCAGTAAAACAAGGACACACACACACACACACACACACACACACACACACACACAGAGCGTTGAGCATTTTTAATTGGCCCCTGATTTGCCAGTAAGTGTTCTTGCCACTTTCTTCACCTCACTGTGCTGGCCCCCTGCCTCAGAGCCTGGCAGAGGCACAACTAGACTTAGAAGGTCTGTGCATGTGTCAGTGTAAGTATACATACATGTGTCATCCTCAAGAATAACACATGTCTTAAATTGGTTTCTTGGTCACGACAATGAGTTCAGTGTATCCAAATGGCCTCCATAGTCACCAGATCTGAATCCAAGAGAGCACCTTTGGGATTTGGTGGAACAGGAGATTCACACCATGGATGTGCAGCCAACTAATTTGCAGCATCTGTGTGATGCTCTCAAGTCAACCGAAATTGACCAAAATCTGAGGAATGTTTCCAGCACCTTGTTCAATCTGCACCATTAAGAAATCAAGGCAGCTCTAATGGTAAAATGGGGTTCACACTGGTACTAGCAAAGTTTAGCCAGCCAAATTAGCCAGTGTATATTTCCAGGTTGAATCCATGCATGCAGTGTATACAATTAAATTAAATGTCTGATTCTATGTAACCACATGAGTGTGCTGCAGAGCATTTCAGAGAAAAGAAGAAACTAAACACACACATGCACATACACACACTCAGACAACCTTGACTTCAGTTGCAATTGAAAAGCATTTGTAATGGTCTGTCTGGGACTGTGTGTGCGTGCGCGCCCGCATGTGCGTGTGTGTGTCTGTGCGTGCATTTGTAATATACTTGATGTGTGCAAGATTTATGTACCTGATATCAGAAACAGATTGCATCCTCGCCTGCTATCTTTGCAAAGCAGTGACAAAAAACCTCATTCCTTTTGCACTCTGCACACACTGAGACAACCGCAGGCACACACATCTACCAGCAACTCAAGGTCAAAACAAAGAGGATGAGATAAGTGTGTGTTGAGTGGTCTATACGTGTGCACGTGTTTGTGTGAGTGTGATGACATCATTACTACAGCCGAGCACTCTATCGTTGATTGATGGAGAAAGGGTTGTTATGGTCGACTGCTGCGAGCTCAGTGCCCGTCAGCTAGGCAGCTGGACCTTACCACTCTGTGTGTCTGCGCGTGTGTGCGTGCATGTGTGTGTGTGTGTCATGCAGCTTGTGTAAAATGATGAATAGGAAGGATACATTAGCCATTTGTTGAAAAGGCAAGTTTGTAACGTAATTGCCTGCTGTCACAACAATTATAATTTATTAATAACTGAGTAAGCAATAGCAGTAATTGATAAAATGGAAACTATCCATAAATCCACATATCCATATATATAAGATGTAAAAATATAGGTACAGACACACACAAACACTACAGGACTGTTTTCAATCCTAATTTATGGACAATGAAGAACAGCAGATATCTGTGTCTATATTTTTATTGAAACCTGCTCTGGAGCGGCTTCATTTACATAATTACAGAATTACATCTTTAGTCTGTTTTGGTAATTATATACTCATAATCTCATCAGATACAGTTTATTCTCTATGAACCTTTTCTAGGTAGCACTTGTAAGCAGATAGTCCATTCAACCTCACTCCCTGCCCTATCAGGTTATCAATCACACACACACACACACATATGCATACACACATGTACTCATGCTACTCAGATGACCTCCCATTGAGAAGCAGAAGAAGGAGACACAATATTAGCATCACGTCACAAAAAAAACCAAAAACACACAAAACAATCGTGGCTCAACCATCTCTGATGTCGCCTGTGCAACCAGAGCTCTTCAGCAGACTTCAAACACCACGAGGAGCCTGAAAATCTTACAGGAATAATTAAAAACAAGCTCATAGGAGCAAATAAACAAAACCGCAATATTTTAAAGCTATGGGGGGGGACAGAAAGTGCCTCCAGAAAGTCCCCTCTATCACAGCTCTAAACATTAACTGTAGACACCTGTAAGCATCGGAGGAAATTTGCATTATATCAGAGTGTAGAGGGTGTGATTTAAGATGAGCAACACTGTATTGCAACCAAGAGTGGCAAACTGTATATAAAGGATGGAAGTAGCAACTATGACATTGCCTACTGGTTTGTGAACTCCAGTTTTGAAGCTTGAGTTCTTGAGTATTTGTGACTGCTGACATCTTGCTCTGTTTGCAATGTTCTGCCATCAGCTAATATCACAATAACACAGAAGAGGTCCAAGTGAGCAACTCAAATTAAAATAAGTGTAACCTTACAGACAACTCGTGGCTCGCAGCACCTACTTGTCTAAGCAGAATTATAATAATATGAATGGGTACAAAATCAATAAAAATCATATTCATCTATAGTAGTCAAATGAGGGAAATCTGCTTATTACTGGTGTCTATAAAAGCTCTTTTTGAAGTTACCCCAAGTGGCCAACTCGAGGAACTGCAGTTTTTAGCACTTCTATGTTGGCTTAATCCAGGGGTCTCCAACTCCAGTGTTCGAGTGCTACTGTCCTGGAGATTTTAGATGGATCCTTGTTCCAACACACTTAAATCAAATGTTGTTACCAGGCCTTTGCCAAATTTGATGGCATGGTGAAGAGGCAATTCAACCATTTGATTCAGCTGTGCCGGACAGTAGCTGTCGTTGATTGGAGTTGGAGACCTCTGGCTTAATCACAGCTGAACCCATACTGGCTGTATATACAAGCAAAACTGCAAAAAACATTACACATTCAGTTTGGTAGATTTCCATTTAGATTACAGTGAAAATCCTGTTTATTTTTCTTACCTCATGTCTTTGACTTAATGACTATTTATTGTGGCTAAATTATACATGTGAAGTGTGTTAAACTGCACAATATATGTGTATGGTATGCCTCAGGTGCTCACTGAGTCAATCACCTGACTAGCAGAGTGCTCCTGCTGAGGTCACATGTTACAAAATGAAAAATTAAGCAGATTAGGGCAGCAGTGCGGACTCATCTGACCATCTCATAAAGAAAGGTCACAAGTTAATGTAAGAGTAATTCGCCTCTTATTGAATGAGAAATCATTCCCTATTTCTTTTCTTTCAAAAGAAATGCATCAGCCTAAATGCGCTGTGGATTAAGTTACTGCTTATGCGGTGGGTCACATTTTATCAATGAATGTTTAATAACGTGGACGGCCACCTAAACTCGATTTGTGTCTGCAACTGAAGTAAAAACCGAGTCTCAAACGCACTGCACTGCTGCAGAATGAAAACAGAGCGTCTTTGACTGTGAAGCAGATAAAATAAAGACAGGAGGGGGAGAAAAAAAATGCTCCGACAGATAGGGGTGGGGTGATAACAGAGGGAGTGAATAGAAGACAGAGACGAAACACAAACGAAGAAATAAAGAAACCGAGTTGTGGCAGAATATGATAAAAGAACGAGGACCTCGTCTGAGTCTCTCTCTCTCCCGCCCTCTCGCTCTCTTTTATTCTAAGATCTTCAAAGACTAATGCAGCACTCCTGAGAGACTGCTACCAATACTGGCGGGACACACACACACACACACACACACTCAGCTGGGAGACAAGCTCTGCACAAGCCTTCTCTGAACCAAAGTAATGATACACAGAAATATCAGACAGACAGATGAAGGGAAAGAAAAGTGGCTGAGTCAGGCAGAGAAGAACCTTTGACATAAAAGGAAAGAGGAAGAAATTAGATACACCGTCTTCAAGCGAACAACTGGAAGTCTAGGTATTTTTGCAAAAATCAGTTAACAATTTTGTCATATGTAAATTTAGCAAAGGAAAAAGCGAAACAGGTAAAGAGCTCCAAACTCAAACTGTGACAGAATTTCACCAAACGTAATGCAGTGTCACACAAAGCATGGGCTGTGTGTACTGTGTAGTAATATCCTCGTGGGTCTCCAGTAAATACCCCTTTTCTCGTTGTTTTTTAACACTGTTTTCTCATTAAACACCAGTGTGCACACCACAGCGTCTTTATGCCGAGTGCTTGACATCTTCACTAGCATTATTTTTTCACTTGTCAAATATTTTCTCTTATCTTTGACTGAAACGCGACAAAAAATAAAGACAACACAATGAAGACACATGCCTCCTCCTGCTCCTTCATTTTTGCCCTGGGAGAAAATTCTAATCTAGCATCGCTGTATTCCTTCTCGCAGCTTTGCACAGAAGATGAGTCTCGCAGCAGCAGCATAAAAATGTGCGCTGCTGTACACGTAAGGCTTTATCACTTATCTGCACGGCTGATAAAGTTGGACTCATTATTTGCCGTGGTTGTTAATGCGGCTGCTTGGTCTGGGGAAATAATATTCTTGCATGCCTTGTTAACTCTGTTTCTCTTCAGTCCTTCCACCCGCCCGCAATTTCTCTTTGTCTGGCTCTTTTTTTTTTTCTCTTTTTTTTTCTTTTCACAAACCGCCTCCTTGTCTCTCATCCTCCCACCTCGCTTTATTTTTATTGTTGTCATTCGAAATCTGTCACTCGTCTCTCACGCTGGCTGTTGGCTCTACGCATCCTCTCCTTATTTGACCTACCCACTTTCGTCTATCTGCCATCGCCCACCATTCACAAGCCGCGCTTGCAAATTCCACAACGTAACATGTATGGCCTGTGAACACTTGTCAAAGGAGCACTTGAGGGATGTTTGACACAAATGACAAGGCCTTACCATTCACACTACGTAACGTACAGCATGTTGACGGTGACAGTGCAGCGCACGCTTTAAGTAACTGAACAAATCACCTAAAGGAGCCAAAGATTTTCCCGCTGCACCCTCTGAGCTGTCACATATTTAAAACTTAACTAGGTTTTAACAGGACTTCAAGAAGGATTTTAATACATGTTGATGTTAGCACCTGCAAGGGCATAAAAGAATAAGCAAATAAAAAGAACTATTAAAAAGACACAAAATAAATCAATATAAACTAGACGGGAAAAACAGAGAAGGGCAATGAAGCCTGAAAAGCCGAGACAATAAAAAAGATAAATATGAGAACAAGCCAGAAAGCAGGCTGTTGCTTTGTTACTGTGGTCTAAGAACACAGAGTTAGTACCAGACTCACTACCGGCATTTAAAACTGAATGTAGCTGAACAAAGCCACGTTAATGAGTGTGACAGTCCTTTAAATTTGTGTGTGTGTGTGTGTGTGTGTGTGTGTGTGTGTGTGTGTGTGTGTGTGTGTGTGTGTGTGTGTGTGTGTGTGTGTGTGTGTGTGAAATCTATTAATAACCCAGCTGTTTTTGAGTACTCTGTTATATTTACATTGGAGACTGTACGCACACAGGCGGTACATTCTCACTGACGCATTTGTATTTGGCCGCTCACACTTCATGACACTGCTCGTGGGACTGTCACTTAACCTCCTTGATTTGGCAGTAAAGGTATGACGCTGCTCAACCATCAGCCCAGTCACACATCACATGTTCACAGGTGGCCGTGTGGTCTGGATGTGTTTCAGAGGTACTTGTTTTAATCAGAGACAACATAAAAAGTGAAACTAGCTACCAGGTCGGAGAAGTGAAGTAAACGTGGAGGTGCTTTAAACCTGCATTCTTTTTAATGGGCAGCAGGGGGCGATACTTGAGGCTGCGGGGAAACTTTTGGTCCTGACGAGCTTATGGGCGCAGTCGTTCATTTCACTGATTAAACTATTCTGGAAATTGATCTTGTTATTTGCCATCTAACGAAAATGATACGATGCTTTTTACGAAGTGTTCTCTCCATGAATGCAAAAAAAGTGCTAATTAGCATGTTGCTATGTGTCTGCTAGAAAACGTGACGACGTTATAAAATATCTTGTGTAATTCAGATTTAGTGGATATAGATGAAATGTAATTCTTATTAAATTAAAATGGCAGGATGCTTTCATATGGTGTTATAATTGCAAAAAAGGCAAGTAACTTTTGACTGCTGGACGGTTTCCAGGCAACCTGATGGCATCATAATTAAACCTGCATTACCGAAATTTTGTGGATATAATTTTGATGTTATCGTCATGTAATAAAAAAGATACGATGCTTTTATAAGGCATTATATGTGCATGAAAGCCTAAAGTAGGTTATTTCAGCATGATGTTAGGTGATGACATGATGATAATGACAAGAACATTCAGGGGCTTAAGATGCACTGGTGTCCCAAGCTTGCTTGTTCAACTGATCTTGTGGGAGGAGCCAGTGGGCAAAGAAACAAACACATACAAACACAGACACAGACTATAATACATGAAATCTCTATCAACAGTAAGTGTCATAAAGGAGGATTACTCAGGGTATCCTCACGGGGCATGCTGCCCATTGCTTGTTACATTCAGTAAGAGTGATATCTAAAAGGCTAATCAAACCAATACTGACATCATTTTTTCTGCTATACTAAGTACATCATTGCTGCTCTGTGATTAGAAATAAAATAACCAAAATAATTTACATATATGATAGTAGTGAGTTTATGTACCCAACACAAATACCTTGTATTTATGTTGTGATATCCAGCTCTCTTTTACCTCTCCTGTCTCTCCTTTATCTCTCCAATTCACGATGCTATACGACGTTCGGTTAGCGACCATTAGTTGAAGACGACTTTACTAAACAAGGTTTTGTGAAATATGAGTGCAAAAGGAGTGCAACAGGTGTTTTTATTCACTTTACCATCCGGGTGTTCTCTATATGACAGCGCCAGCGTGCATAATACCAGGACCCTGGAAATGAGGCAGCTAAATTCAGCTGTTCACTTGATACTCCATCTTTACACAAATGTAGAAAGGCGACCAGATATACATGTTCTCTCCATTTTCTCATTGTGTGTTACCTTTTTAAAGTAATACAAAAATATATTGCATAATGCTCCAGCACTGTCCTACAGTGGAAACACATGCCTCTCATGCTAACTGATGGCTCTAAAAAAGGTGTGAATGTGAGCGTGAACTGTCTCGCAACGTTAGCACTGCGCTGTCAGCAGGAACCATCTCACAGTATATAAAAGAAGTCAAACCAAATGGTTCCCATGTATGCCTGACTGATACAAGCACTAACTAAATTTAAAGAGAGTGAAAGACTGACTCAAGAGGATAGCAGAGTGCTCTTACACAGTGGCCGATAATAAAACCACACATCCTTTTAAGATGCACTGTTTGCAACACTTGATCAGAGCACATTTACAGTCGTTATTAAAGCCCTACACATGAAAGGCTCTACTGTGAAATGCACAGATGTGTCCACCTGCAGCTCCTTCTTATATAAATATGTGATGCTATAAATAGTGTCCGTGTGTGTGTCCGTGTGAGAGGGACAGAGAGGATGATATCATTATCATGACTGGGCGCTGGCTGATGGCAGGTCATCATGGCTTCCTGCCACTCGCTCTTAGTTTATGGGCCTCTGAGAGTGTGAACACCACTGTGCATGAGTGGGTGCATTCTGTCCTCTTCGCTGGGACAGTGGGGATATTTTATTGAGTTCATAAACATAATGTACACCCACACAGGCTCACTCTATGTGAAATCCCCTCCTTTTATATGCAAAGATCTCTCAATTTGTTCACTTCTTTTGATCCATCTCCTCTCAATATCATACTACATACAAAATAACCAAATCCAGAGTTAACACTATTGCATGTAATTATGCCTCATTTACCTAGTAAATCTATGATTCTTGTCAGAACGAGACAGCGCATAGTCATCTTCTCATTTCTTAGCTCTTTTACTCTCTCTCTTTATCTCCTCCAACTGACTTCTTGTCTAAATGTTTCCTTTCTTATCTCACTCTGAGTATAAATATCTCCCTTCCTTCCCTCCTCCCCGTGGTTGTCCCTCATTCCACTTTCTTTTCCGCCCGGCCCCTTCTTCTTTCTTTTTTTTTGAACGCACTCTCAATTCCTCCCACCTTTCTGTATCAGCCCAGCGCACCTTCCACCGAGGGCGACTTTCTTCACCGTCTGCCTTTGAGTCGTTAGGTGAGGTAATCCCAGTTATAGTCATAAACTCTCCCAACACGCTCGTACACACACCCTTTGAGCACAAACAGGGTGATCATAAAGCTGACAATGCTGTCATTCAGACTTATGGTGCTGGGCAGAAAAACACCCAGAGACAGAGCAAAGAGTGAATGCAAGAGAGTTTCCACTGTGTGTGTGTGTGTGTGTGTGTGTGTGTGTGTGTGTGTGTGCACGCGCGCGTGTGGGTGTGTATGGGCTGAAGGCGAGAGCACAGAGGGGAGCCACTACAACAATTTACTGCAGGAAACTCAATGAAGGAAAAACTCAAGTGTTTGACTGGAGGGACTTTTCTATATGCTCCATTCACTTTTAGTTCAACAACTTCAGTATATGTGCATACGTGTGTGTGTGTGTGTGTGTGTGTGTGTGTGTGTGTGTGCGCGCATGCCTGTGCGCGCATGTGTGTGTGTGTTTTTGTGTGTTTAGGGGATTCCACTGTTTGCTCTGCTCAGTATCTCGTTACATCATCACATGGTGCTTTGGGCTTGCTAGCATTAAAAAAAAAGAAACACACACACAAGCTGGTATACACACAGGCACAAATACAGACAGAGATAAAATGTGTTTTAACTGCAGCTGTGCAGCAAGTGTTCATGTGTGTCAGTGTGAATAAACTGTAATGAAGTCATAAGATTGCAAGGGCACACTGGTTGACTCTCAAAGAGCCTTTATAATACCTTTTCAATATGACCCTCTTAATGCACTTAGAGAGAGAGAGAGAGAAGCACCAGCCGGTGGAGTGGAGAGACACAGAAAACAGGGCAAGTGAATCAGGTTAGGAGACGAGGAGGGATAGTAGGAGAAGTGAGGTGGAAGGGAAAAAATAAGCCTGTGAGAAGTATTTCAGTATTGCTTTAAATATCAAATTTAATAGAAGTAAAATAGCTATGTTCGAAAACTTTTTCTGAACTAAATTTCAGCTGCACAGTCATATGTAGTTGCAGTTTGAGTCATATGTTTTACATATAAACCCGAGTCTGCAGTGCAACAAGTGACTGTAGTTGTAAAGCTGGAAAAAGGTAGCAGAAGTACTAAAAGGTATAAGATATAAGAAAAAAAACTAAATTCTTGCTCTTTTCCCCTCACAACTCTCTAGTTTAAGTACCTAAAAAGTGTTCAGTGACATTAAGATTAAAGATGGCATCAGACTAATACACGCTAGTCGCTCACAATAAGAAAAATCGTCAGCACGGATCAGGGCTGTGAAACGTGCAGAGCCGAATCAGCAGCGTGCCACGAAAGAATGGAATGTGCTTGACAAAAGGTCAAGACACACACACTTAGGCGTGTACGCACACACAGACACACACACGTGCAACCACCCACACACACCTGTTCAATGTCTACATGAGGAAGCTGGGTGAAAAGGTTACATTCCTCAGTATCTATTACTGAGTAGATATGGACAGACTGGTGTAAGACATGAAAGGAAGAAAGAAAAGATGGACAGACGAGGTGAGTGGTGGCGTCTTCCACCATCACAGACATAAAGTAAACAAAGTGATGCTGAGACAAAACAGAGAAGCTGCTTGTGCGAAGACTAAAATACAGATAGAAAGGACAACAAAACAGAATAATAGGAACAAAATCAGTGCTTACTCCATGTCTCTTGCACGCGTCTAGATCAGGGGTCGGCAACCTGCGGCTCCGGAGTGCGGCTCCGCGTGGTTTGGGAAAATAAATTAGAAGTATTTAGCTGAAGTGTATTTTATTTATGTTAGTTATTTTTTAACTTGTAGTTCTAAATTGGAAGATTATTGTGATATTGAAATATAAAAATAAAATTATATTCTATTATTTTTTCATCGCTCAAAATAAGCGTCACATTCGCGGAAGCCGGTGTACCCGCCGAAACGCCGTGCATTTATCGAGACTTTCAACCCCAGGTAGGCCAATTATGGATCTTCGGATCCACATTATGTCAGCAGCCATTCTCCACTGTGAACTATGTTAAAAGCAAACACCGCTCACGCCTCACAGATGACAGCTTACAGTCCCGCGCAAAGATGAAAGTGACCTCGCACAGCCCCAATCCGCAGACGCCGCGCGCAGTGGCCCAGGAGCAGAAGTCCCACTGTAAACACATCACGGCAGACCCGACGATGTCCGCATGAACACGCTTTTCAGCATGTCTTTACTGACCACCTTTCACACACAGGCTGCAGCCCACAGCCCGACACACGCCAAGACAACAGCACAGACAGCACAGACATAAGGCGGCGAGGCGTGATTGCGGGTCCCACTCAGGTGCGTCCGCCCCCCCTGCAGTGGCGCCGCAGACCACGCCCCGCCACACACATTAACCAGGTAAAATACATATTTAGGCAGAATTTTGCAAATATCTATTTTTCATCTTTCAGCAGCATAGTGCTTTTTTTCCAATTATTTTTTAAAAGTCAGGTCAAGGCTCCAAAAGGTGATATAAGGGCGGCGGCTCACAACAGTTTTTGTTTGCTGGATCGTTTTAGTTCAGCTGGATGTCTTTCCTTTTGTTATATTTCTTTAAGAGTTCAAAATGTGTCAATTACATAAATAAAATGTAATTTTCTCTGTAGCACTTCATGGATTTAAGCAACACACCTTAGTTGTTCACACAAAGCATAAAAGTAAAAAACGATATATACAGTGTTATCTTCATTTTAGATGTCAAAAAGTATTTGCGGCTCCCAGTGTTTTCTTTTGCGTGGAAACCAGGTCCAAATGGCTCTTTGGGTGTTAAAGGTTGCTGACCCCTGGTCTAGATGGTTCTGTGCCAAGCAGCAGTCTGAATCTAGAGCACCGTTAACAAGGCCACGTGTTTACTGTTCTGTATCAGCAATCCTGTGTTAACAATCTGAAATTACTTGTACTCTTGGTTCATGTAATTTGCTGTCAGTTGTGATCTAAAATGCATCAGAAGTCTAATTATCTGTAGAAAGTAAGCCTCCAAACATAAAAAGCCATTTAAATAACTTACTCTAACTTAATGCATGCGAGCACATCCCACTGTTCACTGGCTAAAACGTGTCTGGTTGTTTGACTGCACAGCTGGCTGAATGGCTGACAGCCTGGTCAACAGAACAGCTGTGTGACTCTGTGCACAGCTGTACGACTGGCTAACAGACACATTTATTAACTGTCTCACTGGATGGCTATCTGGCCAGCTGTCTTGCGGACTGATCAAGGTATCTAAGTAGCTTGCTGGGATCCTGCGACTGAATCGCAGGCACTAATGCATCTAAAATAGCATGTGCTATAAAAAAAAATAGTCTCCAAGCACAAGAACAACAACAACAACAAAAAAAGTCCCATGTTTCCATGTAAACAAGTGCATGTCTGTGTGGATTCTATGTGTTTACTGCCTGTATGTGCACAGGGACGTACGTGTTTGTGTGTCTCCATGTGTGTTTGTGTGTGTTGTTTCAGGGAGGGGGCCTGTTGCTCTGTGCTGTTATACAATGCATATTGTATAACAACTGGCAGTGTGTGGGCGGCTCCCGCCATCTGGAGAGATGCAACCCCATATTGTGCCTGACGCTACACACTGTATGTGTGCGTGTGTCTGTGCACACCCTTTTCTATGTGTTTGTGTCCGCCCTGGAGCTACAAATAGATACAGCATCATCTACAGTAGTTAGTTTCCTGGGTGCACGTACATGACTGATTAAAGGAAGGTAACTGAGTGCAGTCCTGTACATAGTGCTTATAGAGCAGGTTTTGCAAAGCGAGACTGATTAAGATTCATACTTTGTTCATTCTCATTAATACTACAAATGTGTTATTGCAGAAATAGGAGTATAAATAATTGTACACAGACTGTGTGGTGATGTCCTCTAGGGGTTCACAGCCGACAAGAGACAGCGAGGACTTCATTATCGGGCTTAGCAGGAGACAAAGTCTCACTGTTTTACTCCTAGTTCTGGGTTTCCACAGTGATGGAGTCAACCAAACAAACAACGTCTTGGAACGCTTCGTCCGCAAAATAAACAAGAGACACACTCACAGGAAGACATACAGCGCACTCACATGCAAACGCAAATGCACACAGTGTGAATATGGTGCTGAGAGAGCCCACTCCATCAACTGCGAGCCAGTGCTCAACTGTTGCTATGGAGAGCAAAAGCATGGCTTTCTAGTCTATTTTAAGGTGACTGGTGTTACTTCCCCCCCCCTGCATATATCAGAGTTACACATGTGATAGCAAAGCATTGTCCCTACAGGGTATAGCAGGTGTGAGATGCTTATAAAAATTACCAGCCACTAAAATTACCAGTTACCAACTTGCCCTCTATGCTCCTCAGGAGCTGCAGCTGATCAGCTGACCAAATTCTACAATAAAGCCAGCAATCCCAGACAATCATACATCCAGATAGGCAGGAGAACTGAACTGAATGCCTCTATTCACATTCAAAAGAAATCCCAAGTCGTTGAACTACAGTGCTATTTGTTTGACTTGTCACACCGTTCAACTTTTAGTTTGTTTTCTGTACATGAAGTGATCATTGTTGACATCTTGTGTATGTGAAAGTGTGCAGACGGGTGTGGGTGTTCCTCTATTTTGTCTCAAGGTGAATGTGTAAGATCCACACAGCAAGTGAGGTGTTACATTGCCTCTGTTTTTAGCACACGACTTGACACCTCTAAAGGAAATCAGTGGCGCTCACATCCTGCCTTCTGCAGTGAACCCAGTCTTTCGACTGAAAACCTAATTCACTGCAAGTAGTTATGTACTGAACATAAAACTTGATGTGATGCTCATACAACTTGATGTTAGCATTAGAAAAACAGTGAAAAGATTAAGAGGTAGTTCCTGTTTTTTAATGTTAAACTTCAAATATTCACAAAATTCAAGGATGTGGGTTATTTTGTACATGACTACAGTCGTTCTGAAACGTGCAGCGGCTTCACAGTTGGTTGGTTGACAGCCAGCCGCATGAGCAAAAATCAAATCCAGTTCATTTCAGATAAACAGCAAGCCCAGTTTGCAACTAGACTCAGAAGAAGGGAAATCTAAGGAGTAGTTATGCCCTACAAACTACTGACCCTGCATGTACTTTTTATCTGAATGTGAATAATTGTGCCTACATTTGCTGTGTGCCGCTTAAATTTATCTGCAGTTTGTGAGTCATACAACTATTTCCTGTTTGTTTGCCCCAGGATTACCAACCGCACCGCGCTAATGGCAGCTCTACGACTGCAATGACCACGGAAGACTAAAATCAGGGTAACACCCTGGTTCTAGTAGAGTACACAGGAAGACCACCGCTGTTGTTACGTCATATTTCATCCTCACTACTTCCCTTCGCTCCCTAACCCCAAACAGGAAATATCTCCTACATAAATCCCTCGGGATCGTGTAATGAGGCTTGAACAGTACAACTGTATCTGTGTGCTCACGCAAGTGGGTGTATGTGTGAGGCTTACATGCCTTTCAATCTGTCTCTTATTTAAGACTTCTGTGCAGAATTGCACACACATACACACAGGTCTGAAAAGGTTATGGGAAAGAGCCTTTGGCCGCAATTTCAATAGGGAGGGAAAGAAAATAAAAAGAACTAGAGAGTCAAAAACACAACATACTTATGTGCATGTAAACGCATCGTATCAGCTGAAAGAGCTTTTTTTGGACTCTGTTGCGGTGTGACAGCAGAGTCTGGGTTCTATTTGAATTTTACAGTAAAACCTAAGCCAATGAAAAAACAGCAGCTATAACTGGACCAGTGATAGCTCGTATCAATACTGAAGAACAGAAAAAACAGAGGAATCAATGATATGAAAAAGACACAAAGACAGGGAGGGAGAGAAGAAAAAGCAGATCCTGCCCAATAACTGCATAACTGATGTACTCAGGTAAGTTCTTTTAAATGGCAAATTTCATTGAAGAAAAAAAAAAATCTGCTGATTGCTTGATTAATTCATTGATTGTTTGGATGTATAACGTTTTTATGTGATTATTTTTGAACACCTTCTTTAGTTAAATTTGTAACATCCAAATTAATTAACTTGTGCTAACATCGATATCCACTTATTCAAATTAAAAATATTTAAAAAGCAACAAACCTCGACATTAGGCTTTTATTTGTGTATTTTCTTGAATTTTGCATGCATCGATACAACCATCTCATTGCCGATGCTTAACTGCATTATCTACCTAACATACTTCTATATGATGCATGTCACATGACACCAAATCTGTGGAGACAAACATGCACACTTGCTGTCCAGGCAATCATCTCACAAACATCCCAAGTCAGGATCTTTTATCTGGAAGTTTGTGTGACAGCCAGAGAGAGAATGAGAGGCCACAGCCATTAGAAAAGATAAGCTCTGGATGATAAACGATGGGGGTGAGAAAAGAATATACGTAATGTATTTTCCCACCTTCCTGCAGTACAGTAGATGTGACAGCTGAGTTTATCTGCAGTGATACGCAGGACAGTAGCGGTGTACCTGGTTATCTGGTTAGCATGATGGCGCTTGTTGTCACTTTTTATGTATTAAATTCCCAGAGTTGTTTCTTTGTTGTAAATAGCATTTGTCACACAGGCTTGCAACGCTAATCGAGTTTTAATCTCGATCATGATTTTGGCCTGCCACAATTAAATGAGCACGACCGAGCAGTATTTGAAAAGCAAGCCAAGCCATGCTATTTAAAACACAAAGCAAATCAAGCGCTCTCTAAATTGGCACTTGACCACATGTCTGAATGTGCCAATCACAGCTGTTCCCGGCAAAGGACTACTCCGGTAACGCCAAATCACAGGTGTCAAACACAAGCCCCAGGGGCCAGAATCAGTCCAGCAACTTCTTCTATTGATAAAGACCTCCCCCATGTCCAATCATCCTACACCAAAGTAATTACGTAATATATAAGCTTTTAAAATGACAGAAAACTTCCTGTTTGTTAACAATCTACTATAGGATTTTCTTTTACAATAAGTCTAGGGTAAAATAAATCAAGAGAAGGTTTTTTTGTGAATTAACAGAAACTTTCTCCTTTTCTTTTTCTGTAATTTTACATATTTATTCTTACAATTTAAGTCCAAAGATTTCTGCTGCCACATTTCTTTCATTTACTACATCAGCATTTCTTTATCAAGTAGAAAAACCCAGCATGTATAATGAGTTTGACATTGCTGCACTAAATTAAAAGACAAAAAAAATAACCGTCTTCCTGGCATAACAGAAGACAAAGAGCTCATCCCTCGAAGTTGATCATCATCCATTGTTTGGAAATACATGTGTTTGTACCACAAAGCAACACAAATCAAACTACCTGGAAACACACGACAAACTGCATAATTTATTCCTGCCCTGTCCACTCTGCTGCCATAACAACATGAAATTCCCAACTATGGGACTAATAAAGGCTATCTTATCTTACCTTAATGTATAATGAATGCATGAAGGCAACACAAACAATGCAGTGGTTGCTAACATGAATCTTCTGAGCAACAAAGGCTTCAGGAAAACGGTCAAAATCTGTGCTGTATGCAAAACGTTGCAGGGGAATAAAAGAGGGACCTCACAGCTGTAGAATACTCTGCTGTGAGTTTTAGTCACATCCATCATGCAGGTATAACAAATGGTGTGAAAGACTTTATATCATTTGTCTGCAACGATTAATTTATAAAATTTAATTAGCACAATGTAAAAATGAAAGCAAGGCCTTGCTGATTGACTTTTATCTCAAGTTTTGGAACTTCTTTTTTCTTCTTATCAAACGTGTGGAGCGACCTGCTGTGGCGACCCCTCGTGAATAAATGAGCGGCCAAAAGTAGCTGTTCTTCTTTAAAGAGCTGCACTCAAACCATGTGAATGAGGAGTGCAAATTTAAATTTGATGCAGAGAGGTGAAGAAGCAGCCGCTAATAAAAATAATAATAAAAAATGAGTAATTGTGCAAATAACTGCTCAATAATACTGAACAGCCCCAGCGTATGTGTGTAAATGGATTTTGTCGTAGGCCGTCCTACTGTGGCTCTGTGTGCGTGCAATTGCAGAGCAGGGTGGAGCTGTATAATAAAAATGCTAGTGAGAGAGTTGGGACGAAGAACGGCAGTAAATAATGACTGTCTCAATGCACAGGAGATTTCTGACACTGTAATAGCGGGCTGTAATATGGGCCAAATCTGTCCCCAAGGACAACATCGGATTAACCAACATCCCTCCAACCACACAAGTGCACACACACACACACACACAAAAACAGAACTACTGCTTCACAAATCAATCTGATCCTCCCTCCTGCTTATTTAATAGAAGAGAATCGAAGAGAGGGACTGAAAAAAAAAAAGGACGGACAGCGGAACATAGGAGTGTATGTGAGAAAAAGGAACGCAGAGCTATAAAAGATCTAAAGAAGGAAAGGGGAGAGAGAGATGGAGAAGGAAGAAAAGAGGACAAGTGTTTCAATAATTCACAAACTCCTGCTTCATTTAGAATAAAATCTGTGCCTAAACTGGACCCGTGTGTCCTCCACACATGACACGTCATCTGCAGCAGCCTCGCCTTGCATGCACAGTATGTGTTGTGCATGTGCGTCTGAGCCTGCAAAACGATGTATAAACATGGTGCTATTTTGTGCACATGAGCGTCTGAGTGGAGTTTTGCTGGCTAGCAGACACGGATTTCTATTAAAGGAGTAATGTAGGTTCATTAGCAGAGCTGCTGCAGTGAGAGGGAAGAACAGGAAAGGCTTAGCAACAGACAGCATTATATTTGTACACTATATAACACTTTTTTTTAATAACGATTCCCTTGCATTTGTGTGAGTGTATGTACTCTCCCCTTTCCTAGCGTATTGTGCAGACAACTAATCTGAGCAAGTAATCTTATTCAGCAATAACACTAAGCAGTCTGAAACCACTGCATGTCTTACACCTCCATTTTCCTAATAGCCAGCAGGGGGCAACTCCCCTTGTAGGAACAGAAGTTTGGTTATGTAGGAAAAATAACTTTATTGCTTATGTGATTTATAACTCCAGCAAACATTTCCCAGATGAGTTTATAGTGTCATTGCTACTGCTAGTTTTCAGTTTGCAAATAATGGGCCCAAAGCAGAGTTACATGAACCAGCATCCTAAGATATACTAAACTGGCAGCTCAGGAACGGCCAATCAGAACGCTCCATGCTAGCACGTAGGAGACTGCTGGTGGTTATTATGCAAAAGTAGAGGAAAAAATGTGCTCCTGATGGACTGTGAATCATTACTCGGAGTTTGTGTTTGCATGCTTTTTTTGTCAGGCGTGTGTGCGTGCAGCTAACCACTGAGTAAGTCCAGGAACTGTTGTTAAGTTACCTCATTGTTTATAGTGCGTTTGTTACAAGGTAACCTTGTCTAACCTTGTCATCAGATGGTTTAATTACGGCTTATAACCTTGTAAATGCTGACATTTACTGAGCGACTTGAACAACTGCTACTTGAACAGCTTAGGCAATATTTCTCTTAGCTTTTGCTTTCTATAGATGTATAGAGGGCAAGAACTATATATTAGAGCTATATATCAGTGAGATCTCATTAGTGTACTAACTTCATAGCTATGGTTTAATTCATTTAATTTCATGTCCTTATGCTTGCTTGTGTTGGGCATCAAGTTTAAACATTTAGCTGGTAACATGTTACTTTGCATATGACAACCTGAATTTATTATGCCATTTATTTCCTTGTTACAGAACTATACACAGCCAGACAAGACTAGAGGTGTAATTTACTCTGAATTTCAATAAACATTTGCGATACCTCCCTGGTGACCACATTTATTAATCAACTGGCAGAATTACACTCTCAGTAAATCCATTACAGCTTAGACTGTGCTTTAGGGCGTGGTTATCCTGTGAGTGTGCAGTGCCCTTCTGTGTCTCTAAAAATAAAAATGGCGATGCTGACCTCAACAGGACAAACCAATGGGTTATGCAACAGTGGGTACCTCCATCTTTAATATACAGTCGGTGCTGGGATGACATAAATACGTTATGCTGAGGTAGTTTGTTATGTTTTTAAATGCCTGGTAAAGACGAACAATTACTTTTAAAAGCCACAAGTGCATTTAGCTTTTGACGACACACATTACATCAAATATTGTTTTAATTTGAAGTGTTTTCTCTTAACAACCCTTTGCAGAATGTCAGTGAGAGCTATACTTATAGTTTTTTGCTATTTAGATATTTCTTTTGTGATACATATATTTGGGGGTTTTCCACTTGTAATCATAACCTTCACCCTTCAGTTCACTGTACCATTGCCAACTTGATTAAGCTACAATAGCTATCATAGCTATTTAGTGGCTTCTAGATAGTGAAAAATCTTTGGAGCACACTAGATACAGGAGGGTATTATTAAATGTTTAATGTGGTTCACTACTGAATCTCAAGAGCCAAAAAGTGGTATTTGTTACAGCCTTTAAGTTAGCCAAGAGCTAAAAACAAAAGAACTGTAATTTATTTTAGTTTTTAAGTGTGTAGCAATAGAAGCTATGTTTATAACAAAAGACAAAGTATTCACTGTGTGTGTGAGTATCTGAGCATGTGTACATTTTGTAGGCGCTTGATATTTCCTGCATGCTTGGTCATGCACTTATACGTAATGTGATTTTTTTTTTTTTTGCATGCTCCGTTGCACCCTAAACACCTTCCAGGAACTCAGCCGTTTCAATCTAAAGTGCAACAAAGACACTAAAGTGGGAGGGAAATAAATGTAGTTCCCTAGAAGTGATTACTCAAAATGTCAACCTGCTGAGGATAACAAGCAGAAAAGTCTTACTCCTTACTGTGAAAAAATTTCATCACACTCTTTCAGATAATCTGGCAGCTGATCACACAGACCACATGGAGATACACTAGCCTTCGTGCTCTTTGTCACGTATGTGCGTGTATATGTTTGAGTGTGTGTGTGTGTGTGTGTGTGTGTGTGTGTGTGTGTGTGTGTGTGTGTGTGTGTGTGTGTGTGCGTGTGTGTGTCATGATGATTTACAGGACTCTGACACACATACTCATCTGAGTGTCATTCTGCTCATGTTGTTCACGGCGCTTTTGTGCACATGAGCGTCTGAGTGGAGTTTTGCTGGCTAGCAGACACTGTGCTTATGTAATCCTTACTGTCAATACCATTCACACACACCTCCGCAGACACACACCTGACGCACGACGCACACACACACACACACACACACACACACACACACACACACACACACACACACGCGCGCACACACACACACACACACACACTACTGTCTTCCAACAGAGCTGAGGTTATTCTCCAGTTGTGGTGAGAGAGCCCTGCATGGTATCGTCAGCACAACTGAGAAGGAAGCAATTTCTCCCTAGAAGGTAAAAAATTAACTGCTGTAAATAATATTTCAAGTCTGATGCCTGCTGTGCTCTCATCACCACTTATACTAACAGTTAAATTATTTTAGCAATCCCAATAATCTACAGAAGGCTATGCAGAACAGAAATGTGCTTCGTGCTTCATCCCCCCCCCCCCCCCCCCACCCCAGTTTCCACATATTTTTGAATATGACAGTATGACAGTTCACTTTATGTTCATGTTGCTTCCCACACACTAATCAGCATAACCTACAGTTATGTACAGTGGCAGCCGGAAGGCTTCATGCTGATGTGTGATGTGGACTTCCATGTTTTTATTGCAAGGCCGGATGAAGTCCCTGAATGGATTCATAATAAATTTGGGGGGTTTCAACATAACCAACAGATTTTATTTAAAGGAGAAATTCTGATGATATGTAAAAGACCTTAAATACTTTTTATACCTTAAGAGGCCAACTAATTTTACACAATAATAAAATAAAAGGCAAAGATCATATGATGATGAAGTGGTTAGCCCCACAGCAAGAAGGTCCTTCCTCAGGCAATCCACACATACGTAACTGGTGATTCAAAACCGTCCATAAGCATAAACAGTTGTCAGGTGAGTAGGTGGCATGATCTCTTTGAGTGATGCAGAGAAAGTATGTTGAGAATTTTCTAGGTCTGAAAAGTCCCAGGAGGAGGTGACTCTGCCGGTTGATTATAAAGACATCTTAAAGAAAACGTCCTTACATCTCATGTCATTTATGACCCCAGGAAACATTTTCCTAAGGGGTGTAAATGATGGTCTCATTTAGAATATAACAGACAATTAAGCATGGATATGCATGGCTACCTACAAGAAGATATTATGTAAAAGATTCATAATTCTGTAATGATGAGTGTAATTTATCTTCTCTTGCCATATCCAAAAAAAAGAAAGTAGCAAACTGTTTTTATCTAATGGTAAATGAATGATCTTTTTGATTGGCTATATTATATTATAGCGCTGCGATGGACTGGTAACCTGTACCCCGCCTCTCACTCTGTGACAGCTGAGTGACCCTGCAACCCTGAATTGAAAAAGATTGGATGGATATTTATAAAAAGGACTTTCTTGGGGGGGAACAAAAGACCCACAAAAAGGTCCAAACTGAATGACAGTAGTTTTTTTTTCTAGGGGTGCAAAGTCTGAGCATGTCTCAGGTGGCCGTGTTGAATAATGTCTGCTGGCTATCACCCTCCACTGTTCCATTAAAATTCCTCAGCCAAGGCCCATCTGCCATTGTTATACGATTCAGGAGACCACAGGGCCCCGAGTTCACTACATTCCCCCCCAAGTTAGCTCAATGGGCTATTAGCCTCCACCTCTCCACACATAAAAGGATGGAGTACAGCGGCATAACTGTGGAGTTTTAGGGATATTGGTAAGTGGCAATCCATCAGCCCTGCCACACACACTGTACACACTATTTCATGAAGGCTTGGTATAAACAGCACTCTTGAGAACAAGAATAATGGTGACTTTTTTCCTCTCAAATACGGTCAGTAGGATTCCCACAGGAAAACATTTGTTTTCAAGAAAATATTTTGGTTTCCTGTGCTCTTCCTGTGTGCTCAAAAGATCTTTTAGAAAAGGTAAGTCAGCTCACGTGAAGAACTAGATTGATCCCGTTACTAGTGGAGATGCAAAGGTTAGGAATGGATATTATATAGCAGCATTAAAATAAAAGCACAACCAAAGAGAGACAAGGTGAAGAAAGGGAGACAAAGTCAACAACGAGAGAAGCTGAAAGGGAAGTCAGGACACTTGGAAAGATGAAAGGGAGAAAAATGATGGGAAAGTTGACAAGGAGGTAAAGGGGGGGGGAAAAGAAGGCGATAACAAAGGGAACAAAACTCAGAGGTGCAGTAACAGAGAGACAGTGAGGTATGTGGGGGGGGTAGTGAGTGGGAGAGTGTGGGTGGCGACAAAGATGGCACTTTATCATACAGCCTAGTTGTAAAAGCAATAAACTCTCTATAGGTCTCAGCATAAAGACTTCCCAGGCACCACAAAGGCCATGCTCATTCATCTCACTAAAAGCTGAAGTTGCTGAATTGAGCTCAGCTCCTCCTGGAGAGAAGTGTTTGTCATTGTGAACTTCTGACCATTTCAGAACATCCAGACATAAAAACAGATAAGAAGTGTGCCTGCATGTTTTCAGTTGCCTTTGAACTTATTCAGTTCGCCTGCATTTTGTCCCGCTGAATGCCAAACTATAAGTTTGGTTTTGGGGTTGAACTGTGCTAGCTATTAGCAGTGGCTGGAACTATTTTGTACTCTATTTGATTCCTTTTTCTTTGCTGCTTGAATGCGATCTCGCAGACACACAAAAAAGTGCATCAAAACATCACACAGGCAACAGGAAATTAATCGTACAGATGGCATTTGTTCCAAGAAAGTACAGACCTACTGTGACTGACAGGGAAACCTGTCAATTATCTAATTTGCATGACTTCTGATTCCTTTCTGCAGGTAATTATCATCCTATGATGTGATCACTCTTGCCAGTTTGCCACCCACCTGTGCCTTCCCTTTTTCCCTCGTCGCTCCTCTCGATTCTCTCCATCTCTCACAGCACACTTATACAGGAGGTGTGATTGCATTAAGCTGCAGAGAGGAGAGAGCGAGAGGGCATCCCAGGGGCTACACTAATGTACAGAACAGAATGTACAGAGCAGCAACTGTGAAGGAGAGCAAGAGAGAGGTTGGAGTGGGAGGGGGTGGGCGTCCATTACTATAATCATTTTACTTCACTTGAAAAGGTGGCTCTTAAAGCAGGTTCTGTGGAGGAGACAAGAACGGGAGAATACGTGGAGAGAGGCGAAGAGAGATGAGCGGCTCTTATGGCTGTTAGTAAATCTAAAGCACAACTTCATTTTTCAACTTTTATTGCTTTCTCGCACGAGCACCCAGAGCATCCGCACAATAACCAAAGACATTTCAGCGGTATATTAGCGTCCCCGTAGTGCGTTTGTAATATCCTTGAGGTGTCCTGAGACGTGCATTCTAGATGATAGCAATTAACGAGACGAGTCAGGGCTCGACAGCAATCACCGCTTTTAAAATTATTCATGTTTCGGGTTAAAACACACAAACCATAAATCAAACGTACTAATTCACATCCGATGCAGTTTGTTTCACCCTGCTATGAATACAATAAAGCCAAAACCCTAACGCCGCACAAAAGTAATATGTTGCTCCATGCAAACAATGAGGGATATCTTTCAAAGCAGGCGCGGAAGACAGGGAATGCCCTGAAGGAATAACATCTAATGCAATCAGATTGCTCTGGCCAATTAGTCAGACTAGCCTAGCCAGAGATGATGTCAGCCGTCATTACTCACTGCTTAATGCTATAAAGCAGAAGGGAATCAAGAGAAAACAAAGAAAAGAGCAACAAAAGTGGGTTTAAGCTGAGAAGAGCCCACTTAATCACACCAAACAGAGACTAGTACACTTATGTGAATAATGGCACCCACGCTGAATAAAAATCTCTCTCACACACAGTTCATCCACCCTTACATACACATTTAAGAGTAAATGCTTAGATATATTAAGCCATGCTCACAATGACACAGTACACAGCAAAGATGAAGATGCAGGCATCCACCCTCAGCACGCTGAATGTTCCAGCATGCGTATGGCTCATTAGTAATGACCTACAGCGGCATGTTTTTCCACACCGATTACAGTCAATACCCCACAGCTCCAAATGACATTTTCACATTTCACTTTAATGTACAGTCAGGATGTTATTGGGTGATCTTGCTCAAATACACTGTTGTACTGTACAGCAGGGTTTCTGCCCAGCGGCCCACTGGATCCGAGTTGACCCCGAATAGGCCCAAGCGTCAGGATTTTTTTCTTTTCCCCACATGCATTCCTCAGATGCTTTCCGGAGGTACAACCAAACCAAATAAAACTGGATCATTTATCTCAGTAGATTATGTTTCCTGTTAGCCGTTTATACACATCTAAAAAATGCTGGAAGTAGCTGCTATAACTAGTATTTTAACCTAATAGCACCCACCCATTTTAGTTGAATACATATCTTGATACCATTTAAATAGCATGTAACCCATTCTTCTGGCAGCTGCAGGTGAAAGTATAATACAATACTGTGTAAAGGTCTTTGAGGTTTAGCGATTCAGTGTTCAATTGTGAAAGCTTGAAAGTCAATATTTGGTGTGACCACCTTTATTCTTAAACACAGCCTGAACTCTATTAGGCAGCTTTCATTTCTCCAAGCATTCTTTAGGAATAGTTCTCCAGTTTTCTTGAAGGACATTCACAGATGTTGGATGTTTCTGCCTTTTGTTCTGTTCTCTGTCACCATGATCCCACACTGCTTCGATAATGTCGAGGTCCAGGCTCCGGGGAGGCCAATCCATGACTGATAGTGTTCCATTGTGTGTTTTTCTATCCAACTGTGCTTTTACTGCATTGGCAGTGTAGAGTGGATTAAAATCTGACCGCACTTCAATTCAATTCAATTTTTTTTATATACTGTAGCGCCAAATCACAACAAAAGTTGCCTCAAGGTGTTTTATATTGTACAGTAGATACAGAGAAAAACCCAACAATCATATGACACCCTATGAGCAAGCACTTTGGTGACAGTGGGAAGGAAAAACTCCCTTTTAACAGGAAGAAACCTCTGGCAGAACCAGGCTCAGGGAGGGGCGGGGCCATCTGCTGCGACCAGTTGGGGTCTGCGTTTACAGTTTGACCAGCAGCAGCACTGGCTGAAATCCAGCCGCAAACCATGACAGAGCCTTCACCGTGTTTTACAGACAGCTGTAGACGCTCCCTACACATTTACAACATTTTGAAACAAAATTTTCAAATTTATATCAGTCACTCCATCCAACCTGTTGCCACTGATTTTCGGTTCAGTGTAACTGGGAATACCTCCATGGCCTTCCACTTCTGTTGAAGCTTCAGTGAACGGTGGATGAATCAACTGAGGGGCCAGTGAAATGAGTGTGTCAGAAAAAAAATGGAGCAAAGGCTGATTTTCGACTCTAAAATGGTCCAGTACAAGGACTGAGCTGAAATTCATGAAATTAGTGAAAATGCAGCGAAGAAAAACAGACCATTAGAGACATATTGTTCAAGAAAGTCTGACTCCTTGGAGGTGAAATATAAAGAAATGAGGGCCGGCTCAATGCTTTTACACAACCTCAGTATGTAAAAAAGAGACAAACAAAATAAACATGCACATAAACATCCATAAAAATAGGTAATTATACTGACCTCATTAACTAATAGGTGGATTGATTATTAAGCCAGACTTCAACATCTTTACAGCTACTGTATAAAAACAAGCAAGTTCTAGAGGAGTAAAGTAAGAATCAGACAAAGCTGCATTTCTCATGAAACTCTCTTCTACCAAATCAACTGTGCTTCTGTTACATGGAGGACTACCTTCATGCAACATAGGTTTATACGCAAATGATCTGAAATGTACTTACAAATGTTTCTTTACCAAATTTTGAGGCTTTTTACTTGGAAAAGAACAAACCTGGATGAAACATTCAAATAAGTTTGGTTCCTTTTTCTTTGCTCTCTTGCGTATACAAATCAGGTCGCTCCTCCAATTGTGAATGCCTCTCTTTATATCGATTCATTCACACACACTTCACTTCTTTTTTCTGCCTCCTCTGCTCTCTACCTTTATCCTCTCTTCTCAGTAATTCAGTCTGGATGAACCCAACAACACTGAGCAAGGTAATTAACTAACTGTTTAGTGTGCAGAGGCAGTTCAAGTGTGTGTGTGCGTCAGTGTTTTTGTGGAGAGCGGCAGCATGACGAGTAAAGACAGTGAGACAAAAGACATATAGAGCAGAAAGAGCAGAAGTACAGAGAAAGATATGATTTTACTTATTAGCTAATTGTTCTATCAACATCAAAAGGGATGCAAAGATACCACCATAATATCTGGTCACTCTAAAAACTCTACCTTAATTTCCCGCTGTCCCTCTTCTCGTTTGCTCTCTGTCACTGTAATTCGTGACAGCTGTTGTTGCAGTTGGCACTCTCAGGTGTGTGTGTGTGTGTGTGCGTGTGTGTGTGTGTGTGTGTTTCCCCTGCTCTCCGAACCCAATTCAATTCTACTATGAGAGTCGGGCACAGATCAAATAAAGCAGAGCGTAGCGATTACAAGAAAACAGAGAAGGGGAAATCCATGCTCCCTCTCACGCACACACAAACACACACATAGAAGGGATGACCTCTCTATATACTTGTGTACATACTCATGGCAGCACTGTGCCCCAGATCTACTAGATTTCTTACTTTAGAGGAGTTGATGTTAATTACATTCTCGTATTGTACAAGTGACACGTAATTGGCAATAAACTTTTTAGCCTGTGACCAACAAAAGGGACGGGGTCGGCTTATTTTATATATTGAGCATTTGTTCAAGCACTCACAGCCCCTGGCATTGCTGGATATCCAGAGGCTCCCGTGAAACTGTATTACAGAAAGCATCACTGGATTAATTAGTCATTTGACATCTCAGAGATTACTGTGAGCTGTTGCTGTAGGCAGCATTGAGTTTAACCGTGAACAAGAGTGAGAGTGGGTATGAGTAATTCCAGTCTCAAATAAAAAAATTAATCAATCTGTAAAAAATTGATTGAATCCACATAAAGCTGTCAGACTTCCCCCTGCAAGACATAAATAAGTTTAACCCTTCAGTGCAATAACGTAATGAAAGCCAAGCGCATTTTGCAAACAGGCCCCGAAAAGATAATGAATGAGCAGATCAATATGATGCACACCATTGTTTTTCTTGTGACATTACCAATAAGTTTGATGTGTCACATGATCCTCTTCCTATTGAAAAAAACAAAAGTTGTATCCAAGATGGCCGACATCTAAATGGCCACCATGGTCACCACCCATCTTGAGGAGTTTGCCCCCTCACATATACTAAAGTGCCACAAACAGGACTTTAATATCACCACCCATTCCCATGTTATTACGGTGTATCCATATAAATGGCCCACCCTGAAATATATATACAGTGGGGCAAAAAAGTATTTAGTCAGCCACCGATTGTGCAAGTTCCCCCACTTAAAATGATGACAGAGGTCAGTAATTTG
>NW_024582386.1:2055909-2079566 GCF_018398535.1 Haplochromis burtoni
GAGATGCGTCAGTGTACTATGACCGCACCCCTCTTATATATATATATATATATATATATATTGTGGAGACACGACCAAGACAACCTACAAACTTCCAACTGAGCGTCACTATGGGGACAAAAGGTAATTTAAGTGACTTTGCACGTGGCGTGGTGAAAGATGGGCTGATATGAGTATTTCAGAAACTGCCAGTCAGCTGGGATTTTCCCCATACAGCCATCTCTGGAGTTCACAGAGAACGGTCTAAAAAATGCCTTCCTAATGCCAGAGGTCAGAAGAGAATAACCAGACTGCTTCATGCTGATTGGAAGGCAACAGTAACTCAAATAACGCTCTAGACATGCAGAAGAGAATCTCTGAAAGCACCTTGAAGTGGATGGGCTACAGCAGTCCCATTTATGTGAGTTGAGAACAGGAAACCGAAGCTACGATTTACAAAGGCTCATCAAAATGATAAACAGAAGACTGCAAAAATGTTGTCTGGTCTGATGAGTTTCGATTTCTGTTCCAAGATTCAGATATTAAGGTCAGAATTCAGGCACCGATGTCTGGCTTCCTCCCACAGTGCAAAGACGTGAGAATGTGTGTGTGAATGGACGTCTGTCTCGATGTTAGCCCTGCGGCAGACTGGCGACCTGTCCAGGGTGTGCCTCGACTCCCACTCTATGGTAGCTGTGTAAGGTAGCAGTGTATCCATCTCCTGATGACTACTTCGTGCAGGATACCACGTTACAAAGCTCAGATCATCCCAAACTGTTTTTTGAACATGACAGTGAGTTCACTGCACTCTAACATCCACCACCGTTACCAGATCTCAATCGGGTGGAACATGGAACAACGGGAGATTTGCGTCATGGATGTACAGCCGACAAATCTGCAGCAACTGTGTGACGCTACAAAATCTCTGAGGAATGTTTCCAGCACTTTGTTAAATGTATGTTATAAAGGATTAAAGCAGTTCTAAATGCAAAACAGGGTCCAACCCAGTAATAGCAAGGCGTACCTAATGAAGTGACAGGTGAGGTGAACATGTCACTAATCAGCTGGGTACCTCTTTGTTAGCCACGTGTCAAATGTTTTCACATAAATTTTAGTTGATTTATGTCATGCGTTCTCATTCTGATTCTACATCTTTAGCTTCTTTATAGCTGGCAGTCTCTATATGCTACACCGACAGCCACGGCGACTTGCCGCCCAGTGTCATTGTTTGAGCTTTTAGGCTGTCACCCCTCCATCTGCTCATTTCTGAGACTTTATGTTCAGAGAAAGGCAACTGTCAACAGTGAATTTACAATGGAGAGAGAGAGAGCAGAAAGCAGCGGGGAGTGAAATGTGTAATTTCCAGTCAGCGAGAATGACGGCTGAAGAAAGAGGAAGAGAAGAGGACAAGGGGAGCAGGAAGCGACTGAATTTTAGAGAAAAGAAAAATCCAAAAAGGCTACTTTATGTTCACTTCTTTCCCCAATTATCAACCTTGTTTCTTCTTTATCTTACCTTTTGATTTATTATCCTTACACTCCTCCCACCCCCATCCACAAAACTAGTCCTCTATAAATTGGTACAATGTTAATTTAATAAGCTAATTAGTCTGTACTTCAAAACATATTTGTAGAGGTATGAAGCAAGTCCCTGAAGTAGCTCACAGCAAAAATAAAATGATGCTGTTGGTGAGTCGAGTATAACCGTACGCTGAGGGGGCAACCGTACGCTGAGGGGGCAATAAACAAAAACAGCCGGTGGCACGCTGCAACTGGGACGCTGCAACTGGGACGAGAACCAAAAATCATGTTTGGGTTTTATGATATATTTTTTAAAATAACTGGTACAAAAAAAATCCTCTCTTTCTATATTGTCTGTGTCTACAACTATCCCATGATAACAACAGCCCCTCTCACAGAGCAGGCAGAATGAGCAGCAGGAGAAAGCGGTGATGGTATTGGTCACAGAAGAGTTTAGGACAGGGAGAGGGGAGAGAGGAAGACCGTAAAAGATGTTCAGTGAGACAAAAAGCAGGGATTGGCTTTCTCGCTCTTTCCCTCAGTAAGCCCTTCTATTCATCCTGCTATCCCTCATAGGAGAGAATGGAGCTTCAACATGCAGCTGGCGAGACGGCGATAAAGGGCTGGCGGAGAAGCTTCAATACAAGCGGCCGAGGATTCAGTAAGAGGGAAAAGAGCGGAAAGCTTCTTCAGCTAGAGGATGGGTAGTGAAACTGAGAGAGAGAGGGAGAAAGGGAATATTGATGGGAGAAGGAGTTGAGGGATGTCACAATGGGCCGTTGAAAGTGAAGAGTGAAAACGAGAAATTCAAAAGTCAAAAAGCATGAAGGAGGGCGGCGAGAAGGACAGGAGCTCAGTTCCATTCAAAGAAGTTTATCCTCTGAGTCACAGAAATGCACATACACCCAAAGCACACCTAAGTACCTCAGATCTTATGAAAACTGCTATTAAAAGAAGAAAAGAAAAAGGACAGGCCCGACCCATCTGGTCTCATACCTGCAGCTCGACTCGTTTGGTTCAGACTCACGTAGGTTGCACAGTGAACCAACAACATATAACTGATTCTTGATATACTTGGAGAAGAGATGCGTCAGTGTACTATGACCGCACCCCTCTGAACTGGAATAAAGCCTGCTACGTATGGTCGTGTCAGAGAATAGCTTGGCTCATGCAGCTAGCTCGCCTAGCGCAGCGCTCTCGGATCGTTTGTTGGTTTTTCGCAGCGTAAGGTCTCTAGCGTGGGTTTTCAAGAACACACTAAGTGTTGAAAACTACAACACAAGAAAACCTGTACTAGAACTACATTTCATATTGTAATATTACTTTTCCTGCTTATAACTGCATGTATGAGATGTCACTGGACTTACTGCCAGGGAGAATGACTGGCTCTAATCCGTAATATCATAAACCCAGCACATGCTTGTTGATGTTTGAGGCACTGTATGATTGGTTATTTTATTTTTTCTACTCTACTCATACCCTATTTAAAATGTTATCTATAATAAGCAATACGAGGGAAGTAATTAAATTGTCCTACATAGTCCAAGTGTTGCTGGAGCTTCAACTTCCTCATATTGTCATCTCATGAAGCAAAAGTTACTGTGGTCACTGTAGTTACTGTGTGGTGACTGTGTTTAACTGGTCAATAATCACAATCCTTCATGCTATAAACCATAAGCGATGCTTATATGTTACCGTGCATGGTTCCATGGTTACCGCTGATCTGGCATAAAAATACATGCCTCCTCTACAAACAATCCCTCGACAGCTTGAATACAGCAGATGGATTTAACCCATTAAAACTTAACGCATGTATATCCATAGACTGTGCGGGCACCACAGGTCTTACTGGATTTTAATAGCAGCTTAGCTTGTGTACTCATAACGGTTATCATAACAGATCAACTGGACCAGAATCTGCCTGATAATAAAGCGCAGACATACATGTTAAAAGTCTCTTCAATTCAATCCAATTTATTCAATTAAATTCTCTTTATATGGTGCCCAATCACAACAACATGCCCTTTATATTGTAAGGTAAGAAAAAAAATACAAATACAGAGAAAAATCACAACAATCAGACAACCCATATGAAGAAGCATTTGGAGCGACAGTGGGAAGGAAAAACTCCCTTTTCACAGGAAGAAAGCTCAGTGAGGGACAGCCATCTGCTGTGACCGGATAGGTGTGAGGGGAGGAGACAACTGACTCCCTGACTCCATCCTCTTTGAATCCTACCTGAGAATAGGAGGCAGAGCTACTTTGGCCGAGTAGGTGGAGCCTTCTGCTCAGCTGAGAGCTGACAACGGATTGCAGTCGTAGTTCCTGATGTGAAGCCTTGATCTCTCCACCAGCAGAAAGGAAGGGAGAAGAAGTGTGCGCCGTCTATTCACGTCTGTATGTCGGCAGTTGTGGTCACAATTCCCTGCAGATAAACAGAGACAGAGAGGCTTTTATTTCTCTCTTCAATATTACATCCTCTGAGATTACTTAGGTCTGGGTTATTGCTTACTTTAGCTCAATTATCATAGCATAATAACCACATCCAGTGCTCTGCAAGTACAATAATCAGCTTAATCATTCAGTATTCTTTTCCTCTTAATTATTTCAGTTTTGTGCAGAAACACTGCTACTCTTGGAACATTAAGCTCTCATAGAGAAGCAATATCCATTAAATTGTAATATTGTAGCCTTAGTAGCCCCCTTGTTCATGAGGGGCAGCCATTCAGAAGAAAGTTAGCTTGGAGGGAGGGTGTCCTTCAAGCGAGAGCAGCTCAAACATTTTGTTTCAGACATTGGATGAACTTGAGTCAAGGCAAGTCTCATACAGTCCAGGAATAAAAATATGAAGCAGGAAAAGAGCAAAACAGGTCGACGTTAACAATGAGCTTGATAGCAAAGCGATCTTCGTTCATAAAAGTTCAAGAAATAACAAAGAGGAGCTACATAAATAACTATTAGTGAGGTGCAGGGTGATGCTGCTATTACAAGAAAACTCCACTTGCCTTCTGTGTTAAGAAATGGGTTTGCAAATTTGAAGAGGAAAATTGTAGATATGTTGTTGTTTATGACAGAGTGATTGCTACCACTGCCTTTCTTGACAAAGCTGACACACACACACACACACACAGACAGACAGACACACACACACACACACCATGCCTGTAGTACTTGCTAAATCCCAGTCCTTGTTTAAATAGAAGTCTTTAAACCATGTAAATGTCTGCACTTGTGATTCTTCCTCTGCTTTTCCCTTTTTCTGTTGTGCTCTCTCCCTCTCTGAAGACTATTCAGAACAAACACCCATGCTATTTATACACTGACGCCGAATCAGCATGGTAACCACGCTTTGTTTACCCACATGAGACACACGGTTTGAGGCTCGTGTCCTCTTTTTTTCCCTCTCTAAACAAAAATCATAACTACTTAGTTCTTGCGCATTAACTTAGCTCAGTTTCCAGTAAGGACAGCGTTTCTCTTTCTCTGACCAAATGTCTCTAGTAAACTGAGAGCAGACCCTCATAATGAAGGTAGTATTTCTGTGAAAACCACATCTCGTAGCCTGGAAATGTTAAACAATTTTACACTACAATTCGTTTTCTCAGAAAGCTCTGATCGAGAGTCGCTATGTGTAAAGCAATACCGAAAGAATCGCACTTCTCCTTTCCTACTCTGCATGCATACCATTCAGGGAAATAAGTTCCATTTTCAAGCTCCCTGCATCAAACGCTCAGGCAACCAATACACTTGATTTTGCACCTTCTGTGCAAAGCACTTAATTCCCAACTACTGTAGTGGCACTCCACCATAACCTAAAGCAGGGCGCTGTTGCATCATTTATCGCCCAGGTGTGAATCCAACTTTATGGCTTTGTTGCAGGATGTTCATTAAAAAGAAGTGAGTTAATGTTCCCCGGGCAAATAAAATGTGGTACAGTGCCTAATTTGATGCACAAGCACATCGAGAAACACTTAGTGCTCCCATCCAGTGTGCTCCCTTATTTTAAGTAACCCCGAGGCTGTTACCACAGTGACAAAGACATGTCCCAAGGTCACAGGGCCGAGTCGAGCGTTAACTTGAACCCCGAAACAACACATTGGCTCAGCAACGCAAAATCAGGTCAGCCGATCATGTGACATCCAAGAGTACCCCCTACCCCGGGGACAGAAAGTGATACTAAAGCATGCATGTTTTTGTTTGCACTAACTTAACACAAAATTCAAGCACATACACACAAGCACCCAGGCATACGAAAGAAGCAAAACACATGGTGGTAACATCCAGCTCGTAGAGTCACGTATACACAAAGAAACCCACACAGCCGTGGGAAAAGGTACACAAAAAACAGCAACAGCATACACAGAGGCCAGGACAACAACTTTACCAAAGATGACTTGATGTGAGGGTCTTTCAAAGAGGAAATACGTGCTTATTAGTGGTTGAAATGCACAAATCATGAGCTCATCATCTGCCTCAGAGCCCCAGATTTATGGCTGTCATGCTCTTTGCTCCCATATGCACTTCCTATAGATGAATAAAGTCACTTTTATCCCCAGTTAAAGCAGACAAAGCCTTGAAAGTGGTTATTTTCAACAACCGCACATGCATTGTAATAAAGTATGAAGCTATTAACATATATGGTTGGACATCAGCTGTGCAAGTCCTTTTCCCAGTATTGGATGTTGTAAAAAATACTATGAGAAGAAAGAGTGACACGTACATGTAGACATGAAAAGTATGGCAGTACTAGTCTGCCTACAATACAAAAATCTGATTCAAAGCTTAATTAGCAGAGCAAACATACAAAACACATCCTCAGAAAATGGTCTCAAAACATGTCCATGTCAACAATCCAAAATAAATAAACAGACATTTTTTGTCATTAATTTACATCTTTCAGTCCCATTTTTAAAAGTTTTTATATCAGGATATAAGGATGTTTAAATGTCTCCATTCACTAAATCATCAGATGTTCCTCTTTGTTCAATGTGGGGGGGGTTTCACTTGGATTCACCTTGCCTGTGTGCTTCTTGGAAATGGGGGGTGTTCTAAATATTGTGAAAAGTTTACACATAAGCACAGGTTTGTAAATGCTCACACTTACGACTGCAAGATTTTCCTCCGACTCAGCAGCCTCGGATTCAGTTCTCCATCTGTTGCAAAGGGCACTCAATAATACTGGCAGCCCCAATGTGTGTGTCTGTGCCTTTGTGTGTGTCTCCATGTGCACCTGTGAAACTGTGCACTGCCCCTTTCAGCCTGTTTTTTTATTGGTCTCCTGCCTGGCGTCCCTCTGTCACACAGAGGCTGTGCGCGTACGTGTGAGAGGGAGAAATTTTAGTGATATCTTTGCGAGCACCGATATGAGCTTCAACCTGAGCACCAGATTAAAAGAAGCAGCAGGTTAAAGATCCGGTGTGTCCGAACCAGGTGCGTTGGACATTTGCCTTTTCGCGTGTACCTCGGTCGGGTAATGTTTCGAAAAGTTCAGCGCTGTGGTGCATATCTGAGAACAGCTCAAGGTTAAAGGTCCAGGTGACACGGTTTAGATTAGGACTGTGGGTTAAGGTCAGATTGTAATCTGGCTGTGACGGTTAAGGTCAGGATGAGAGGCATAATAAAAAAAGCAGTGCACTGTGCATTGATGAGTGCCCTCACAATGACACAAGTAAATATATATGTATAAAGAGCACAACAGTACTGCTGCTGCTAAAGCAAGAGGACGCAAGAAAGCAGACGCTCTACGTACTTTATAACATTCTTTCCCATAAAAGCTCTAAGCTTGCACATTTCTGTTACATGTCACGTCAATTTAACTCTGGTATTCTCACATGATGTGTTCCTCCCACCCTCACCCTAATACAATATATGATAAATGTAATAAATCTCTCCTAAGAGGCTAGCAGGGAACTCCATGTGTCTTTGATTTCCTGCCTAAGCCATCTTCATTTGTGTTGTCTTTGTACTTGATTTGAACTTTTTGCAAATGAAGAAAGTTCACAAACTCTGGATCCAAAGGCATTATAAGGCAGATGGCCTTGGAAGTGAACTCTGCTGAAAATGAGTAGTACTTGGCTATTCTGCACAACATACACTCCTATAAACAAGCTGTTTTTCTAGTTTGAAATGTGCCAAAAGAGTAAGATTCCAAGAACTGAGGAAAGTGCAGCTTTGCAAAGGTGTTGGATTGCAGGCCGGTTCACTGGCTCCGCACAACAAAACAGCAATAAGCTGGTTGTTTGACCACAGCATGTCCTGCATCCGACTGGCTGCACGTGAGAGGTGGAATTATGACCAAATGGCTTAAGTCCTGCAAAAGTAACGTTCCTGTGAAATATATCCCCAAATAAATTTCACTCATTTGAATTAAATTGAAACTTTTATATTCTTACATGCAAAACGATGACAGATTTTTGCTTTTCCAATTCTATTCGTTAAGTATTATGCAAGTAAAACTAAATTAACTAAAAATGAAAAGAAACAAGTGACAGTGAAAGAAAGTAAGAGCCCCATACACACAATGAGGCTGTAACAGGAACATGAACTCTTGGTTATGCAACTCACTTAGCAACCCTCAGTACTACAACTGCGGGTCAAAGTGTAGCACTCTAAAAAGTGTCCCAAATGTGCTTCTGTGTACCTGATGATCGGGCTTTTTCCTGCTGACAAACACAGATATGTCTTCACTGCCATTCATGCAGTATTCATACATGCACCATATATATCTCAGTAATTGGTGCTTCTGACATGTCAGATGTCAGAAGCACTATTATTAAAATATTCTGAGATTAGAATATTTAATTTGAGTGTTTCACTAAATAAACTGTTTCCACTCAGTTACAGATAGTTTGTTTAAAGAGGAGGGGTATGTATGAGTTATTTATGTTTTTTAGCTGCCTGGAAACACGAATATTAATTTAACTCTACGCTATAGTCAGAGAGTCAGAGTAGTGTTGACAAACAGCGGCTTTCAAAACTTATTTCTGCCCCCAGCATTTTATCCCACACAATACTGAAATCCACCTCTGCCTCAAACGGTTAGTTTGCTTGGGTATTTGTGTAACTTTTGTCACTTAAAGGGTTAATCTAGATTAAAATGAACGTGTTAAAACAACAAAGGCACATAGCAGTACAGCAACAGCTCCATGTCTGTGACATCAAATTACTGTTTTCATCAAGAGAGTCTTGCAGCTTTGAGGACAGTAATTTCTTTCTTTGTGTGCTGTTTTCACAAACAAACTTTGTCACATGTCGACACAAAATCAATTTCATAATTTTACAAAAAAGTAATTTCGAGGCATTCAGTGTTTTAAGGTCGAGACTAGAATGTCGCTGGCCAGTGAAACCCAATGACGTGACAAACACTTGTGAGCCAGTGCTTGGCGACGGTGGCGAGGAAGGCAGATACCTCTAACGGAACCAGGCTCAGGGAGGCCTGGGGATGTTCCACAAATAGTGAGGGGTGTGAGGTCTAGGAAAGGCAGGGAAATACACATCAAACTGTTCTGAGATTATATTTGCTGGACTGACAGTTTGTGTCCCTCTATGGTCTAAGAGAACCAGAGACACGAGGGGGAAGAGTGAAAACTTTCATGCTCAGTTTATGGGCTCAAGCACTGATTTTGGGCTATACCAAATAAAAATAAGAAATCAAATTTGTAAATCTTGGTCAGGCCACACAAGTCACACTCAGACCCGCCCATTGTTTGCAAACAAGGCGGTGCCGTCAGAAAAGCTCGACATTCCAAAACAGAACTTCTTACATTATTTATGGTGCTACCTCGTTTAAAAATATAACATAATACACTGTGACAGCAGCAAACCTAGATGGCAATCAAACAATGCTCTAACACTCATACTCATACTCAGTGTTCATAAAGTAGATTACCAACAGAGGTAAATTCAGATGAAAACACACGTGCACATATTTTGTCAGCACTCAGCATTGAGGCACCAACAGAAACTGGCTGTGTTGGGGAAATGCTTCAGAGGTTTAGGTTGAAAGCACTTACTCACTGTCTAACGCCTCTGCACTAGGCCTTTGCAGGAGGGGCCATTAATTGTCACCTGATGTTGTTACAGCACTTATGAAATAATAACAACTAATTAAAGCCATGAGATGATAATATTAACAAAGAACTTTACTAGAAGGTCAGTCATTGAGGTTGTGTTTAGTATTTTACAAAAGGCTTTAAAAAGAAAGCTATAAGCAAGTAGAAGCACACTTTGTATATCAGTCAGTTCCTTGGTAAGATTACTATGTGGTGCCGTGTCCTTGAACCAGAAAATTAAAAGTAAACTAACAAAGGTTTAATCAAATCCAACATAATCCGTTTCTTACTTCCTGTCCTTCACCTTGTCTTTTTTCCCCCTAAGATCTTCCTCTTTTTCTTCCTTCCTTCTTCTTTTTTTGTTTTTATATACTCTCTTCCTGTCTACTGATGCAAGTATTCTCCAGGGTAACACATCACAACATAACAACATCACTATGACACAAGACAGAGATGTGAGCTGAAGGGTGGGGGGGGAAGTAAAATTCAGAGCAGACACACAGTCCAAGGTGCATCTGCATAGAAGAAAACTGAGTGAAAGAGGGAAAAAAGAGAGGAAAAAGTGAACAAACGGTCTTCTCTACATGGCACGCTGGTACAGCAGAGCTAACATGTGCAAGTGAAGCCGACAGAGTTCACTAGCGTTGAACACTGGAGCGCAAGTTGCCACCTCAGGGAATTGCTCAGCATTGCTCAGTCGAGCCACGTTAGCACAGAGAGCCTGGAGACGCTGGAGTCGCAGGGAGCCCGGCTTTGATCGCCTCCCTAAGATCCGAATACGAGGATAAGGGGAATATGCTGGGAGGAGGACCTACAGGGAACACACATGCACCGAGAAAAACCACTTCAAAGGTGTACACATGGGCACACACACACTGCACTACTTCAATTGCAATTTTTCCAAACATTTAAAAGACATACTGTACAGTAAGAACTACCCACGCATGCATAGTAATAATCTTCTGCCACTGATTCCCTGCAAAGGTTTTCTCTCCCACTCCCAACCACAAACAAGCACATGTGTTCTGGAAACGTGTAGAACGCTCGATGCACCCAGACATAGGAGACGCCGATATGAACGAGAGCTCAAAACCAGCTAACCCACCACTGAAAATTAAGTCCGAAGCTGAGTTAAATATGAACGGGGACAGCAAACAGCATTAATGTTACAGGCGCGCTCTCAAGCAGTAATCTGACAGTCAGGCAGACAACACGTATAATGGCCGGATTACGGACTTTCTACCACAGGAGAGCAAAGCGGATCCAAACTGTTGCTGCTCGAGCAGGTTTCAAGAGACCTCATTCAACACCTTGACACAAGCGTTTAGTCTCACTCGCCCCCACACTTTCATTCCTGTCAGAATGTGCTGAATGACGCGTCAACCTCTACTCTTTTTCTTGTCTGTCATGCTTTTAGCCGTGCCAAGAGAGTCGTTTCTTCTTGAAGTTATAATTGCTTGTACAAGCCAAAGTCAAAGTTCACTGGTTGAGGACAGAAACTACGCTACGATCGGACCAAATGTTGGGGTGGCATCTTCCAGAAAAGTGAAAAGCGCCGTGAAAAAAAGGTGAATCCACTCAAACATTTAGAGCTAAACCTCAAATCTCTCTTCATCTATCAGCTTTTATGGCTATTTTTATTTTTTACTAATACTTTTTTTTTTAATATGTACTGAAGGAAGCATCCTTTCCCCAGCAGGAGACCAATGAAGGTCACATGAGGTAGTAACAGGGCTTTCACCCAGAAGCCTAGGGTTCAATGCCTGCATTTTCTCTTATTTGAGGAAATATCTTTCAAATAGAGTTCATCTGAGGAAATAAGCACAAATTATACGTTTTTGCAATAGGGTGCTAATAACAAGGGCCTGAAGATGCAATTTGAAATTGGTTCAGTGCTGAATTATACCTACCTGCATACCTGGATCGGTTCAACTCTTGGGTCAGGTGCCTTTTTTAATGCTTCAATCATTCATAGGTCAGTATTAAGTGGCATAACCTTCTGAAAGCCTGAGTCCACTTAAAAAAAAATATAAAAGTGGGCTCCTTGGAAACAAAATATAAAGAAATTAGGGGTATCTCATTGTACAGGAACTGAATTTATAAAAGACAAAGCTGCAGAAAATGATAAGGAAAATTAGTCTGGCGTAAGGCATCTTATGTAATTGCTCCATCTAAAGAAAAAAACATGTACCATGGGATACTAGTGTAATACAACATTACATACACTTTATTTGCATGTTTGCTTGAGAGTTGAATAGAAGTGGGTCAAACACAGCTGCTGACAAGAACAGCTATTGGCTGAGAGATAAAGTTTGAGGAGAAAAACATACATATCTTATTATGAAGGCCTGCAGGCAGTATTAAATCTTTTAATTTAACAACTGCTTTGTTCTTGTTTGAAACTATTTTGTATGCTGACTAAGTTTAAGTTGTTTTTGAAAAAAGAAAAAAAAGATTCATCCTTACAAATGACTGAAAATCTCACTTTTGAACATAAGGCAGACCTGACATGCACACCAGAAGTGTGTGCATGTGGCCTGCCCTCAGGGTAGTGTTTAACCAAAGAAAACACATCAAAAATAATTGTGCACATATTAGGCGTTATCTGTCCTGCACCAAATACTTTACCATCCCTCTTTTGACACTGTGCTCAACTTTAAGAAGATAATAGTTATTATGGGGTTCACAGCGTGACCTTAGGAAGTCACCAGCATACGTCAGGAAGCACTACGCCCGTGGCAGGTTCCTGCTGGCAGCACAGGTGCTCATACGCTCACTTAACACACACTGAACACACACACACATACACACATACACACATGCTGATGCACAGACATTTGGCCAGGACACTGCAGATACATCCTCCTAGCCACACTGATAAGCCTAACCACACACAAAAAGATGCACACACATAAAAAGTACAGGTGCTCACACTGCCCCACCAGCTGTCCCTGACCAAGTGACCAAGACAGAGAGGACAAAGGAACAGAGAGACTACAAGAAAGAGAACTGAGCAGATGCCAACACTGACAGGTGTGTGTACTATATGTGTGTGTGAGAGATGTGTGAGTGAGTGCGTGCATGCTTGCGGGACAGGTCATGGCTCGCTTCCAACATGCTGCACTGCCCTTAACCCAAATAAGGTCCAGTTATCTTTGTTTAACCTTGACTGCAAGTGACGTGTGTATTTTTAGCTTGCATTATGTGCGTCCACACCTGCAAACTCATCAAAAACACAGGCCCGGGGAAAAGCCATAAAAAAACACACTCCCTCCTTTAGGAGCTTAAATATGGAGCTCGACATCAACAGTAATGTGACATTTCAAGTCAGCGCAGTTGCTTCTTGAGGCTTTATGTCACTGTTGAGTTATGTTTGTCTTGTGACATATCATAAAAGACTGCTCCCGCTCACTCCTACAACAGAGCGACAGTCAATTATATAACCAAGGTCAAAGGGTCAGAGTACCTAACCCTGTGTTGGCCACACCCTGCTGCCTCTTAGCAATCCATAGTGAGACAAGGTGTCAATACTTGGATGTCCAGTGCTGCTCTCCAGGCTCCAGGGGCTTAGCTCAAACATGCCTTAGTGTGAAATCTCCTCAGCCCTGCAGTTACACACTGTTGAAAACTCTAATAGTATCAATTAATCAAATTAAAATACATGAATTGTTTTGTTTTCTTTAGTTTTCTTAATCCCATGGAGAGTACCTTCAAGGACGAAGGTGGACAAACGTTTGGTTTAAAGTCCAACATGTTCTTGTAAATTAACTGCATATTGTCAGGTCCTTAATTCCTCTTTCACTGTGCGCACTTTTCTGGAACAGGAACTTATGGATCAAATACTTCCACAGAGTGAGGACTGAATACGGCACTATTTTTAAAAGAGATCAGCTATTAAAATGGTGTATGGCCTTTTGCTATCAATGTATATATCACAAATACTTCACAGGCAAGAGAGGCATGTAGGAGCTTGTAGTCCAGCTACAGACAGCATTATATTGTGGTCTTGTAAAGTATAACAGTACAGTTGCTTGTGGCAGCTTGTTACACTGGGCGTTAGTCACAGGGATGGGCACCATGGGGCTACAAACTGCTACAAGGTCATGCTGAGATTACATAGTTGGAGGGGCCAAAAATTTAATGTGCACTCACTCAAACGCACACACCCCTTAGGGATTTGTATTTAGCTGTTAATGGCCCCAGTTAAATAAGTAAGGAAGCGCTTTAGATAATATATAAATGGTGAATTTTCTTATCACATCTGTTTGGCAAGGTTTTTTGTTTTTAAGTACGAAGGCGTAGGCTTGCTAGGACATCCTTAACATTTACATTATTTCTGTAGCTACTGTATTTAGCTGTATTCTGTCAGTACTTTTAGAGTGCATTAACATCTCACAAAATAAAACAGTGAATCACTGCCAGCACTGCACTCGAAAGTTTAAATGAGGGCAGGTTTTAGTAGTGACTGCTTCTGCCTTTCTGTGCAGAAAAAAAATGCATGCATTAGAAAAAATAAACACACACACACACAGGGTTGTCTGAGGTCAGGGAATTCTAAGTGCATTCCCCCCTTGACACATACTGTACGTCTCTTTCATACACACACACACACGCACACCACGAGTGCCGTACAAACACAGAGACAGAGAGACAGACACACACACACTTACTCAGAGGAGCGCCCCGAGTGTCTATACATGATTAAAAGACTGAAAGTGGGGCAGGCGCACAGTTCTTCTTCTCTGTGAAATTACTGCAGTTCCTTTTAGCCCACCTCAGCACACACACACACACAGCCACTCAAATGCACACATACTTAGATCTAGCCCTGTGTCCATTATGTGTGCATAAATACAGCACAAGATAACAGGTCCATAAGTTGGCTTAATAATTGGGTGATACCTGCCATGAAGGAGAGTACAGGAGCCAACCACTTACTCGTGCTGGCAGAACAAAAAATGACTGAAAGGCTGTTTACTTGGTGCTTTGCATAATTATGCTATAACAGCACATCCAGAACACCCCAAATATTAAAAATAAAGCGCCCTATTGCTTCAGTGGGTGTCCACTAACTGTTGAAAGATACCCTCATGTCTCATCTGTGTGAATGTGATATGTGATATATGTCAGCTTTTAATGTAAACTAGCTGATTATGAATTCAAACTGCTTTTGCCATGTAGTACTGCATATTTTAAGAACAGCTTACCCTGAGCTTTTTACGCGAGCACAAATTAAAGGATCAATTTAAAGGATTAAGAATATCCAGGGGGGATTGAAAGGCATCATTACAATAAATTCTGCAGTCATAATGCTCGCCTTGCTATAGAATTGCAAAATGCTTCTATCTGAGATATTACTTCGAAAATAGCACAGTATTTATTTATTTTTTTGCTTCTTTTTTTGTTTTGCTTGGGTTTTTTTCTTTCTTGCTTCTATCACTATGCTATTCTGTGCAAGACCAGGATTTCTTAAACCTTTCACTGCACCTCCAGTGTTAAAAGATGATCTGGTCCATTGATTTGTGATCTTGGAACTTTTCACAGAAAAGTTGCAGATCTGCAAATACTGGAACCACTAAAAATAGCTCTCAGGGAATTCAGATGCCAGTTACCTCTTGCAGGACTCTGAACAGCAAACACATCTGTTCAAAGGACAGATGTTTTACAGATTACATTATTACAGAAATGCTTAGTTTTCTGTATTTCATGTTATATAAATATATGTTTGCTTTGCATGTTTGTTTTTTTGTTAAACAACCAATTCCAAATGTCAGTTATTACAATTACCATTCATTTGTTTTGGAGCAGCACGATTCATTTACCTTCAGCCTTTGCGCAGCACCTAAAACAAACCTTTGCGATCCTTAATTAAACTTCAGGTAGTCAGACAC
This sequence comes from Haplochromis burtoni, assembly GCF_018398535.1. Lineage (NCBI taxonomy): Eukaryota > Metazoa > Chordata > Actinopteri > Cichliformes > Cichlidae > Haplochromis > Haplochromis burtoni. The sequence continues at coordinate 2,071,351 of NW_024582386.1, forward strand.
AGACGTGTGCTATTTTTGGCAGATCCACCTCATTCTGAGTCACGCACAAATGTTGGAAATCTGTCATGAATCATTCTACTTTGGAACAAAAAAAACTAAAATGGCTTTCAGTTACATGTCTGTACAAGAGGTGCCAAAGACATACTGTGGTACCCTGAATTTAAAATTCAAATTTGCATGATTTTCCAAATGCTAAGTTCCACATTAGAGACTAATAAGAATAAAAGAAATCATGAGAAACGCATCAGGGTTTCTTGGTTATCAGCTTTACAGAGAAAAATGCTTTAGAGACGCATCATACTTCACAGTTTATCCCAAAATGATGTATTGAACATATGCTTTCAGGTATGAAGCAATTGATCTGGGCTATGCTTGGTAGAGGTATAATGCCAGTTACAAATCTCTCAACATGTGCACACCGTGCACCAATTTTGACAGAAAATACACAAACTGATCCGAGGCTTTTTCCATCTTGCGGGGCTTACAAACAGAAACCCATTTAAATGAGTGCAGGACACAAGCTTACTACTTTTACGAGGCATTATGAAACTGTGCCTCAGTTTTAGAAGATTAGAAGTAAACAACAACAATAAAACCCTACAAATCTCTTTTCCAAAGCTGGAGCATACGGGACAGAGTAGTATTACTATTGGTCCACTCCGATCATGTGCTGCACTTGGCAAACGCACTTAGGGCCGAGAAAGACCTGTGCAAAAAGTTCAAACAGAAACCTGCAAATCCAGCAGCTTCTTAGCAGCCTTGTGCAATTTTCCTGAGAATTAGATCATAGGCTGGGAGAGGGGACTGGATTTTTCTGTGTTGTGATTTTGGGAAATGAAAGTACACGTTTGAAACATGAACCTTTTGAAGTTGTGGATGTGTCCAGTTTTACATTGATCACTCAGGAACTGTTGATGCAACATCACTTCCAAGAGAAACTGATAAAATACAGATAGCTTTTGGGTCATACTGATAAGGCCTGGACTTGCAGGTCAGCAGATAGGAAGTCAAACATACTCATACTGGCACTTTGTGTTAAAACACACATTCAAGCACACATGCTGCACAGTTAGAAGGATTGATAATGCTCACATTGTGCAGAATAGCATGCAAATAACATGGAAAAGCTGCATTAAATTTTCTAAATAAGATACTGGCACAGAGCAGGATATTGAAAGTACTTCAGCCTTTTCTTAAGTATCCCCAACATCTGTATTTCCCTAACTATCAATATATTGACATTACCAAGACAACATACTATAAACAAGCCACGAGCACTAGCAACCATGGTGCAAGACAGCTGACTCATATTTTAACCTCCTCGAATCTTAAATATAGAGCTCAGCTCCTCAAAACAAACACCCACCTTGACATTTTCTCACATCTTGCAATTTAAAACAATACTGATGAATAAGTGCCACATCATACAATGTGTGTAATACAAACTAAATGCAGTGCAAAGAGGAGAGAACCTATTAGCGAACTGAATCATGGGAAGATGAAACATGCACTTACAGCCCTGTTTATAGTATCTCATAAGAATCATGATAAGCACTGACAAGCTTAAACCCGACCATTGCTGTTCTAATTTGTTTTACAGGAACTCAACCAACAAGGTATCTGCAGATGTTAGCTGCTGTGAATAGTTGTGATTCAGGGTCGCCCTGTTCAAGAGCAAATATCACAGAGCTCGGGTCTATCTGAGTGAATAAACTTAGCAGTGTGTGCATCAATGTTACTGTTGGGTTTCCATCAGGAGGCCAGGAAACCTCTTCCCTACTTTGTTTCATATCCACAATAAGAGACCTTGTGAAGTTTCCAGTTGGTTTTATCTCTGTTTTTCAAGTTCAAGAAATAGAAAAGCTTTGGACATCTACATAAAGTATCCTCAAATGGCTCTCCCGCTCTCTTGTGCATGTTTACGTTAAAACTACCACACCAAAGCACATTAAACAAAATAGCCTCCAATTTATTTATTACAGCCAGGGTGGTTCAGTTAAGTCGCAAACTGAGTAATATTGTCATTAACCTGTTACTTTCTGTTCAGCACCTTTACACATTCAACTGGCTAATCTCATATGGTTGTGTAACATTTATGCTGCTTTAGCGTGACACCATGTGTTGCGCACTGCAAGCCGCTTTACAACCCAACTCCACTCCAGCTTCTCCTTTCATGCTGTTTGTGATTTACTTGCTCAACCTTGCTGTAGCCATTCAAACAACACAGCTAATAGGAATTTGTCTCAGTGTGCTCACATATAACTACAAGACACACCCAACAACACACAATACAACACAACACAATACAAATACAAAAAGTACATCTAATTGATCGAGCCTATCCCTGTTGGGAGAAGACTGAGCAGGTGATGTGTTAGGTGGAAGGGGTCAGAAACAATCCTGCTAGCCATTGTGATGGCATAGTATGAAGCTATGGAAGGTAGATCGCAACCAATGATCTCAGAGGCTCTACATGCAATGTTTATAAGCTGTTGTTTGGCTTGAGCTACGATAGCAAATCGGACTGGGCTGAAAGTAAGCATGCTTACTCTGTAAGCATTTGTCATAGTACAGAGTCACATAGCCATTTCTCAAAATCTATCACTAAACTTACATTTTTTTCACACACATGTTGTTTACACTACGGATGTACCGACTGATTATGTGAATCACATATTGTTCTGATCCCAGCTGGAAAAGATCTAAAGTGAATTCATTTCGGTTCTATGTTGTTTACTATACCACGCACTTGCAGTGTTTAAGTACTGTGCATTTCACCACACAGTGTAGTTAACATACCAGTCGTGTCCACGCAGTTATCTGCTGTGATGAACCAGTCCGTCTGTTTCTGCGCTATGACGGCATCTCTTTCATATTTGTCTGCATTTACATTCACGCACTGAGGTGCTTTACCTCACTTACCTTTCACAACATCTTATCTCTAAAGCATGCCATTGTTGTCTCTATTTTATCATAATGAAAGCTGAAAAGACTGAACAGCAACTCGAGACGAGGATGTCTGCAACAGTTACGCCCTTTCCTGAAATAGCTGTTATGACAGGTGTATTTTGTTCAAGTTCAATGTCCTGAAACAACATGTTTTTTTTGCATGCTTTAACTCCACCCTTGACCCAAATGGACACATGGATTCTCCTCCCTCTCTCTCCACGCCATTTCTCTTGCTTTAGGTAAGAATGTAAATGGTAGCAATAAAATGCCTCTTAAAGGTGTACGCTACCTCAGTGCTCTCAACCTCCACCCTTTCAACAGTTAGGTAGCGTGCCCTGTCAGGTTGCAAATGCACTCAGCTTCATCTCAAGCAGCCCTGCTAGAGATGCTGTGGGGGCAAATAGCTAGGAGAGCTAATGGCACATCATGTAGCATTAAACCGAGCTGACTAGGCGCTGGTATCCAAAACCAAAGCACTGGAGAGGAGGGGGAGAGAGAGCATCTTTTTCCCTTCGAAAAGGCTGTTCCTGAATTTTGAGGCTAAATGAAGGGGAAAGGTCTGACGGGAGAAGAGAAGGGGAGTTACACAGTTACGTTAGTGGTGAATGTTGACATCTGACAGGCAGGCATAGTAAGCACCCATATACAAACTACCAAATCTTCAGTCAGAAATATTATTTCTGAATTTTGAAAAACACACAGTAAAACTAATACAGGTCTCTAACTAATTGTTTTAACAGTGCTGCCCTGCTGTGGCCTTAACGGGCCATGCTATCAGAGGAAAATAGCAGAGAGCACAGAAGCAGTGTCAACAGCAGACAATGAAAGCTAAGCCCAGTCAATTTATTTCCAAGGCTCTTAATTACTGTTATGATCTTATAGCTCTTCACAACGCCTACATTACTAAATGGAAACAATATCACAGCTTAGACCTATGACTGAAACAAGTTAACATTTGCAGAAAAGCCTCAACATGAAGAAGCCCTCGACCTAGATACTTTTAAAGGGATCCACCTGCCAGACTTCAGTTGAAGCCATTTGAACTGTGGTTTAGTTTCTCTAATAGACTGTCAGACCGTTAAACAACAGGCCAGGGCCGGACAATCATATCTGGAGCAACACACCACTTAAGTGGGGATTCCACCTTAAATGGTTCCCAAAGAGAAGGGAAGTGTTTATGGGGGATGGGGGATCAGGCCAGGTTCTAGGCGTCTATGTTAGGGTGGGCAGCTAGAAATAACATGTGGGTCAGAGACGAAGACTGAAGGTTAGAGCAGGCAATAGTAACTCGCAGGTTCCTAGTCTGCAGTCTCACAGAGAAAGGGAGAGAGAGCGTGCCAGGTGTCGTCCAGATTGGATGTCAGTCCATCTCTGCAGTGTTTCTGACCGGTCGTTCTGCACCGATGGAAGCACTGAGCTGAACATTAACTGCTCTCTGTAACTGTGTGCTGAAACCTCCAGCACTAGATTTGCCCGAATCAATTAAATTACGCGCAATACCTGCAACATTATGCTGAAATTCAAGCCCTGTAGACATACTGCAAACAGTACATGGGTATTTTTAAATACTGCACATGTATGCATGCATTACCAGATGTAAGAGAGTTCCCGTAAGAGGGAAGTTACAAAGTTCCCTTAAGAGCAGTCAAAGTTAGGGAATGTACAAAAACAGAAAAGTTTTTGGTGCTTAGTAATTTCCTATTAGGGAACTTTCTTTTTCTACCACAGGTAATTCCCTTGGGCAAGTCCCTGTGGATAGGTGTGTACGCTGGCTATAGCACAGTATCCGTGCACATATTTTCAAATATATGCTGATACTGAGCTGCATGTAAGGTTGTTAATGTCTGATCTCAATAAGAGTTAGATTATTCATGGCCATCCCGTACGTGTTGTTTCTTACTCTGTGTCCATGACGGCCTTACTGCATGTTAGTATGAGTGTCTACAAGAACGGCTCACTTTAAACAATATCTATACCCATAGCAGGTATGAGACTGGGCCCCGTTAGTCTGAGCTCTCTGGCAGCTAATATTAGATGATAGTGTCAGAGAATTGGACCTGGTCTGGCCACAGTGAAACCTTACATTGACCTCATTTATCTGTGTCATAGCTCATCAGCTGGCCTGCCACACAGTCACCCACTGTTGAACACACTCACGAAAACATGAGACTGAGCTGCAGCATTCACAAAAACTAACACACAAATGCCTGAATAAATGCACACAAATATACAGCTATAAAACTGAAGACACAAAAATAATAGAAAGCAGAGTTGAGGAGCAGGCATTTTTTAGGCCACATTATACTAAATTATACTAAATTACAACTTTCTGATTATTCTTTTGTCTTATTTTGACATTTTTTGTTCCTGCATTTTGATTTATTGTGACCACAAGATGCAATTTATTCCCATTTTCTTATTCCCATTTTCAACAAGAGGAGGCGTCTCTCCACGTGCACCCAACCGACCCTCTACAACACCGATACTACAAATACTACAAAAATTATAAATAACTTCACTCCTTCACAGTCGTGTCAGAAAAATCACTTCACACATGAACGGTCTCCTGTTTTACCAGCTATGTCTTTCCTCCACATGGCAGCTCCCAGGCTCCGTACACATCTACACATAATATATACAGTTTTTGTTTTTCTCAACTCAGGGAATTATTTCTAAACTTGAGAACAAAGATCGCATTATCTTGCAAAACACCATTCCAATCAAATCAATAATAGAAGCGTGACGCTATTAAAAAAAGCATAGAAGAGAAAACTGTTATAGACGGTAAAACAGCAGGAAGGAAATGAATTCTCTTTATTGTACAGAAATGAATTCCTATAATTGTCTTGCACCATACTTGTGTCAACTCACTCAAAGCAGGAGTGATGCTACCACCGTACAAGTCAGCTCTCATCACCCAGTAATGCATACAATACAGTGACTTTCATCAAACAAGAACTGCGGGCCACTGGTTTACAGTGCCAACCAAATTTATTAGACCACCACCCAATGTAATCTTTATACCACAGCTGCACTAAATTACTGATCATTATCAAAATATTTTATCACATTTCTTTTATTAAAATGATATTTTTAATGGCAAAACTATAAAGATTTTCCAATTTACTGTTATACAAACAACAAAAATCTGAAAAAATCTTTTTAATTAAGATGCCAAATTACAGTTATTTACTTGCATTCCTCAATAGAGGGTGGCTGTAGCTCAGCACATAGAGCACATAGATTGTCTACTGATTGGAACGGTGGTAGTTCGATTCCCACAAGTGTCTGTGCGACGGATTCATTCGAGTGCGAATTCATGTTAGTTAGTTTGGATGTTCTACTTCTCGGTCCAGTGTGCTGGCTCGAATGTGGGTACAAAAATGTGATTTATTCTTTTAAATTTGCCTTTTCTTGTTTTTATGACAGGTGGTGTAATAAATTTGTCAAGTGCTGTAACTTTGTGAAAATATTTTCTAGTCTAATGCCGATGAAAGAGAATAACAAACCAAAAAGAAAAGACACTTTCTCCAAAGAGGTCCTGAAACTGTAATTGGGAATGGACTCCTGGGGATCGCGGCCAGGCAAGTATCATCCTGGATCGCTCCGAAGGAGTGTTTTAGCACACCTCCCTGACTGTCACAGCCAAATGACCCTGTTCCAATGTCATGAGCTTACTACATAGCTAAAGGAAAGGCCAGAAATAATAGCCAGCGAGTCAGTCAGTCAGACATGTACCCTGAAAGCTTGTCAGAAAGCTAGCCTGCAGCCAAGTATCAAGCCAAATGTCCAGCCAGATGAGGCTGACCCAAAGCCAGCCATCCAGTATAAAGGTGAACTAGCCAAGTCGCAGCTACCAGCCAGACAGGGAGCCAGCTGGACTGACATACAGATAGACAGAGAAATGCAGCACTGCACCCAGCTCTATTCAAACCACACCACAGATTTGTCAGAGGAAATAGTTTCAGTGTTGCAGACACTGTTTTAAATACTGCTTGTGGTTTAGTTGCACAGACTTGTCTCGACCTGTTATCAAGTGTTTGCCCATGTATGGCCCAGGCCATATGCTTAACCATGATTTTTTGTTACTACATATCGGTGCAATGTCAAAAAAAGGATAGAGAGAGCATCTAGCCCTTATTTGAATTCTCGTCTTTACTCCACATGCCACGTCATGGACCATCAATGAAATGACAGGCAGCATAGTTTTCTGGTGCATTGCACTGACCCTGGCCTTACAAGGAGTAAACAGTAGTAATGGAAAGCAATGTTTTGCCAAGAATAACACTGGTGAAGGGTGGGTTTTGGTATTCCAGGGATTGTTTCTATCACTGGCCATTTTCCTGTTATTGAATTCCTCTCACTCAATGCATATCCTTCTGGCTCAGACTTAAGTCATTGTTGATACCCACACACCCACTTTGCAACTGGGGACATGGGGCTTTTGCTACCCACTGAGGTAAATCCAGCAAAAATAGAGGTGCACTTAGAGTCACTTTAACTGGAATTCACAATTCAAACAAGTTAGCGTGATGTAATGGACTCTGCATGTCCGGACACCTTCATTTCCAGCTCGGTCTACAGTTTGTTAAACTTTAAGGTTTAATTTGCAAATGGGAAATTACAAAACGACTGCCTCATACTAGACTGGTTTACATGACATAACTGAATGCATGAATACAAAAAGCGACTTGCAAGAACGGGTATAATGTTCTTTGTAATTGAAAAGATGAAAGGAAGAATTTGAATGGCATGGTCCAATTCGGTTTATCCAGCTGTCTGGGATGACTAATAAAGCTAAACATGACCTGATGTAATCAATTATAGCACAAGTAACAGTGTATTTTGATTCATTAACGTAGTACTGCCCCATAAATCAGCTCCAATAAAGTCAGAATGAGCACAAGAATTCATTAGTTGTTAACCTTGTGCCATAACCTTCACCCAAACAGTATTTGTGAATGTAATGTAGAACTCATTACATTTGTGCTCCAATGAATGTACATTACCCCAATTCCTAACATTCTCTCTATCTATCTGGCTGTGTCCCAGGTTGTCAGCTTATCCCTGTCCCGAGCCTGAAGCTCTGCTGGGGAAAAGAAGAGTCTGCAGGAGCTGTCTGCCTGCCAGTCAGCGTCAACTCCCCTCTGTAATCCTCTACTGCCTTTGATAAGGAAGAGAAGAGAAGAGAAGAGAAGAGAAGAGAAGAGAAGAGAAGAGAAGAGAAGAGAAGAGAAGAGAAGAGAAGAGAAGAGAAGAGAAGAGAA
>NW_024582386.1:2079586-2141316 GCF_018398535.1 Haplochromis burtoni
AAGAGAAGAGAAGAGAAGAGAAGAGAAGAGAAGAGAAGAGAAGAGAAGAGAAGAGAAGAGAAGAGAAGGATTTTGTAGTTTGGAGATAAGTAGGAATATTTTTTTGAAATAAGCAAATTAACAATTTTAGCAACAAAACCAGATTTCAATGATCCCACCAAATGTTTTGTGGCTCTTTCAAGCCTCATCTTAAAGAGACACTCCTCTGTTACGCCCTATATAAAACCAATAACACATACACATTCCCTACTAATAGCTGAGCCGTTATCTGTTTGGTTCTCCTTCATTTATTTTAGCATTCAAAAGGCCCACGACTAAAACTTTTCGTTCCTTCTTGGAAAAGAGATAACAAGCGGGAGCATGGTGAATGAACTACTGCATGTTCACCTGCCTTTCATTTATAGTTCAGGGGATCTTACTGGCTTACAGATTCAAATTCGTAGCCTGCGTGCTCGTCATTTACCTATTATTCTGTTTTTATTCAGACACCCTGGAGTTTAGACTATTTCAGCCTTTTACACCGTTTTCCTGGAAAACAGACGACCCTATATCATGTCAGCTCTACTGGCAGCCATTACAGAGCGAAAAGCCAAAGTAAGTCCCAAAGCCAGCTTCCCTGTTTCACATGGTTATTGAGCCATACAGCAGCTTATCGACCCGACAGCGTAACACAAGTTTGTAGGATGGCTTTAGTCCTCTCTCCCTCTATTTATCTTCCTCTGTCTGTCTCGTTTGCTCATTCGGGCACTGGGACTATCTTGGTCATTCAGAAGATTGGTATTGATTAGCCACTTCAAAATAAAGACGGTAAGCACAGAAACAGGGTCACAAAGGCTCTAATGTCTGAGCACACACACACAAGGATCAACGAATGCTGCAAAGTGGCAAACAAGAGCAATCCTTTCTGAGGTCCTCTAATGTCGTGATAGCTGTACACTAATAAACTAAACTATGATCGGGACAAATACTGGCAAATAGCGCAAGCAAACAGTGGCATGTTTTTCACTCTTCCTGCAGATTCAAGGGCACAAACGACAGATTAAGGAACACAGGACTGTACACTAGTCAATAAGAAAAACATGATAACACATGGTGAAGTGTTCTGGCACAAGGAAACGTTCATTGATCCCCTTAATAGCAGCATACTGTACGTGAATGTGTCCTTTATCTCGAGTGCGTGCATGTGTACTCGCCGCACTCGTGAATAGAGGAGGATAAAAGGAAAAGCTGAAAAGGTCTGAGCGCACCGCACAGTTCAACAAGACAGCTCGATCGCTTGATCTGCCCCCATCCCCACCCACTGCTCTCTACCTTTTTAAAACCATTTTTCCTCACACACTTTTTTTTGTTGGTCCCCCTCATAGCTCACCTCACTGGCTTTTTGTCATTCTTTTCGGGCTCACCTCATTCAATCCCACACTTCTGAGCTTTTTTTTTTTTATTATACCCCTGCATTTCTGAACAACACTGTTTCCTTTCTGTCAATTTCTCGGGTAACTTTTAGCAGAAAAGGAGAAAACCACGGATTAACTTGCAACTGCGGTCAGGTGTGAATGCGGCATCGTTTTCATTATCCTACAGCAAATAACTTTTTTTTTTTGTGTTACAGCAACAGACATAAAGGTGTTTGGTGACTATTCTGAACATTGTGGCTTGGTAAGGCAGTTCTGGCACCTGATTTGGATGCTTGATGATGGAGAACTACCAGAAAGCCAAGTGGGAAAGGTCAGCGTAGGACCCACTGGAGAGATTAAGCTCAACTTTGACACGGGAGTAGCTGAGGATCCCCAGGGACAAACTGGAGAAAGTTGCAGGAACAGCACTGCCCGGAAGCTGTTCGCGCAATAGTCACAACAGTTTATTAACTGACTTGTCTTCATGGGCGCAAACTGTAGCGGTAAACAACAGAACCACACTAGGAGGCACGCAGCGGCACCACAAGTCACAAGACTTTCGGCAAAATGAGACTGAAGTTGGAATACCACACATTAGTTTCGCTTTTAGATATTCTACTGTGAGATTTTAAACTCAACTTTCATTTTCACTCACTGCTTCTTTAGGTTGAGGCACCAAACTACACGGGTAGATCTAAGCGCCCGATAAGGATTTTGGTTCAGGTTGAAACACCTTTCCCACGTGAAGGCATGAAATGTATTTCAAATCAAAACTCAAGAGTCATGCCACAATTTTTAAAAAATTTGCAAATTTCTTTTTTTTGTAGCCTCAAGTAGTCTCAAAAATCACATGTAATTTTTATGATAATTTTATTGCCTTTTTTAGGCATAAAAATACTGCCAATTAGAATTTACAATACATTTCTATGACAAATCCCAGTTTATTTATGGCATTTTTGCACTACAAGTGGATCAGTGCAACTTGTCAAATTTTCTGTGCAACCCAATGTAAAGAGTAAGCATTTTGTTCCACATAATGGCTCAATAGAGACACACAGAAACACGCAGACACCTGTTTCTCACATTTGTCGATCTATTTGATCCTCCCACCCATCATTCACTCAGAGTATTAAACCATTTCTGTCACTTATTCATTCAGGCGTGAAATCTCCACCCAATCATTACCTGGAAATGATCTCTCTTTATGTCTTTCTCACAAACACACACAAACACACTGACACAAAATCTCCCGCTCATTTCCACACACGCGCGCGCACACACACAGCGCAAGTTCCAAAGACGACACTCTAGCGTGATCTAGCAGATGTGTGTATTCATGTGTGTTTGACGGTGTGAGTCCGTGCACACATATGGCAAATGAGCCAAGCTCAGTTAAATGACTTGTGATTAGGACATTGGCTTCTAATTGCCACTCATTACCATTTGAAAGTGAGTGGCGGCTCAAATCAAAGGCTATAGCAGCAGTGGTAAAGTGTGCGCATGTGTGCGTGCGTGCGGCGGGAGAGCGGCTGAAGCAGCATGCCTGATTCACAGCCGCACGACTTGCACAACAGTTTGGACTTTTGCTTCATGCTTTCCCTTACAAGTAAGGCAATGCTTTTTGGAGAAATGTGGGTAAAAAATATTCTGAAACTCAAACAAACTCAATCTAAAACTCTTTGAAATTCAAACTGGAACTAGCACAACAAAATCTAAGTTTACTTTTCAGCATTTCATGGTAACAGTCTTGGATTAGCACTGGGCAAATCGCTGCCACTCTACCTAAATCACTACAACACCCTCTGCTTACCTCCCTTCTAAAAATCTGCCCGTCTTCCCTTTATATTAACACCTCCCTTCTGCTCAAGCATTCATAATGCATCTATCTTCCAGCCATAAGCTGTTTTCACACCGGAACACCAGAGTCTGGAGAATCAGGTGAGCACACTGGCGGAAGTTGCTCATTTTCACAGGTAGCACACAGCAGGAGACAGACCCGTCCATAAGCATTCTTACCACCAGAAACATTCTGAGCGGTTCAGGCAAAGCTGCTGCCTGTGGAAGGTGCAGGGGACGGGACAAAAGGCAACCAGTTGCTCGCGCTGCACGCTGTCAGCCATCATACAGCGGTGGATATTTGTGTGCTAAAAATGCACCGCGGTGGATTAACATCTATAAAGCTTCAGTCGTGAACAGTTCCTGGACGCCTCTAGTTGACCTCGCTAGCAGAGAAATTTATTTCAATTAAAAAGACCTTTCCATGGCATCCCACAGGGACTAACACCGGATCCCACTCACTTCATTATCCACATCCTTCCCATCATTATACATGAATCCATCCCTTGTTAAAGATTTGAAGCTGAGCTGTGTATTTCCCGAGTACCTCTTGGATGCGACCCCTTCCTCTCTTCTCCAACCTGCTGTATTTAATACCAGTCACACATAAAAAATACGTAATAGTTTCAGTATGGTTAATAAAGACTTAATGGCCATGTTGTTAAGCGCAAATACAACAGCCAATCACATGCCACCAACTCAATGCATTGATCTGCGTGTTCGAAAGGGTCTGACCGAATACCAGTACCTAAAAAATGGCTGGCCAGTGTCGATTATGTATTTTTTTTACAGAAAAGAGACAAAAGTCAAACTAGTGTGCATTATTTTTTCTTCACACTTTTTCTGCTGTCTTTCTGAATAAATAAGCAATCCAAAGTATTTATTATTAAACAATAAAAGTAATTATAAAGTAACTTCACACTGATCTATGAATATTTTTCCACACCATGTACCACATGAAGGTGTTTCTAAATGTGTGTTTCACTGCACTGACACAAATGTTGGAAGCTTGTATATGGGATTTATGGCAACCACGAGATCACATTTCTTTCAGTACTTGGATAACAACAATCACAGGCAGTGCAGATAAAATCTGAAACATGTGTTTACAGGCATGAGTCAAAGCAAGCAAGGAATTTAATCAATGGGTCACTCGTACGTTTGTGCTCGCATCCTCCACGGAGGACAGAAGTTCTTGAACTAGCGACAGCACTAACAGAAATGTCCAACACCATAAAACAGGTAAGTAATAACACCGGAGCTGACGGGCTGCACTGACTCTATAGGTTCACTCTGCAAGTGTTTGCTAACACACAGTGGCTGCAAGTGAGTGAATTACAAGAACCATGGAATAAAACAGAAAGTGTGTTTTTACTGAAAGCTGCAGATTCAAATTTGTTGGTGTTGCAATATTTTCTATTTCTTTCAGTAACACGTTTAAAAAGCAGCAAAACAAGCCTTTTAGATAGAAAGCAAGTTTAACCACGATCACAGCTGTCTGCTGAGATATCTGTGTGTTGAATGCGCTCTATGGGGTGTCCAGTCATTCATTGCTTAAGGCTACAGGACAGGCTTCAAAGATGAAAATGACATAATCAACAAGTAATGCAAACCCACTTCTGTTTTTTCGTGTTTTTCCTATAAATTGCACAGATATCATCAGAAAAGAGGAAGACTTAAGCATGCAGCTGGTGGAAAGAAGCGCAGCTTTTTTCTTTCTTTTTCTTTTTTTAATCTTGAGCATTCACTTTGTTAATCAGTCTGCTGCCATTAGGAATGCTCGTTAAAAAACTATAGTGTGAGTGAAAGCATTGGCTACCACTTGGGACGCATAGCCTACCCTGCTCTGAGGTGTAAACAGAGTAAAAATAGCTTGCTATCACAGGCTTCCCTACAGTCCCGTTATATAATGGTCCATGCTAGGATGAATGACATCACGGGTAGTCCTGCAATCACAAAGCGTATGTCCTTTACAACCAGCTGACAACGTAAAACATTGTGTAGTATTACGTGCGCAACAATAAATGCTTCCTAAGAATCGAAACATGCAAAACACCTGCGGTTACGCTTCTTTTTTTTTTAATCTAGAAATCATGTGGACTGTGGTTAGTAGTTCGCCTCCTTTCGTGTGGAGAAAACACTTCCGCGATAGTGAAACGTAGATTAAAAAAAATGTAACGCTTTCCCCTGACAGTCCCTGTCAATAAGAAAAGAGTTCAGAAGAAGACCTATGTGGCCCGAAGCGACATTATTCGGACATGTCCGACAAAGAAATAGTCTGCAAAGAGGAAATGTTTTGAGCCGAGGTCGAGTGGCGCAGTTACTGGAAGTACAGCGCCTGCCCGACTCCCAACTCACCCGGCGGACGCGCTCCTCGCTCGGTCAGAATCCAGCCGAACCTCCGCCCCTCTTTCGTCCCATTTAAACAACACTTTGCGTTCACGTTTCCAAATGACAAGTATACCCACCCACAGCCCGCGTGGCCGCGTACTGTGTGGTCACTTAAAAATAGGTCAGAGTGCGAAGTAAACATTTTCTAAGGCTTTGAAGTAAACCAGAGCTTCAGCGCCACCCTTCCCAGTTCTTCCAGCCATTTTTTTTAAATTTAGCCAGCTCCAAAAGAGAAGAGTGACAACGTCAAAACGGTGACAGGTTGGCGAAACCGGCTCTGTGGAAATAGTTTTGTGCGACTTACTGCGGGGTGTAGCGGGCTGTTGAGTTTGTGTCTCTCCTTGTTGCCAGGGCTCCCCTGCTCTGCTCCGGCGCTGACGGTGGAAAGCGTCTCCCCTCCTAATGATGTCTGCAGCGCTCAGCTAATAGCTCTCTGCCCCCACCTTCAGAGAGAGAGAGAGAGAGCGGGGGAGGGAGGGCGAGAGAGAAGTTCAAAACTGGAGCAGTTTGTAAACTACTCATGCAAAAATATGAGAGCTCGGAGCACAGAAAGCAGTCACAGAGATACAAGAGAGGTTCACTGACATTGCCAGAGTGTGGGAACACACAGTATTCCTTTATTGGTAAGATTGTTTTAGTCACAGTGGAGATTGGGCTGCGTTTTCAGGAGCAAATGCAAAAGCGCGCTGTGTGAAAGGAAGAATGGTTAATATTAGTATTATTATTTCTGTTTAACTCAGCCTCACTCAAAAAGTGGCTTCTCAGCAGTGTAAACACTTTATCTACAATACAACCCTGCACAGCTCAACATTGAGTTTATATTACTCAAGTAAAATTCTGAGGCATTTATACTTAAGGCTTAAAAAGGGGGGATCTATTAATCAATATTTCTGTGTCAAAATGATCCCACACTGCTTCAATAATGTTGAGGTCCGGGCTCTGAGGGCCAAATCCATGACTGATCATGCTCCATTGTTTGTTTTTTCTAACCAGGTATGTATTTATTGCATTGGCAGTGTGTTTGGGATCACTGTCATGATGAGAAATGAAGCTGTTGCCAACCAGCTGATTTTCAAATGGTATTGCTTGGTGGATTAAAATCTGATGGCACTTTCCCTTCTCTCAGAATGAGTCCTTGACAGCCTCCCGTCCACAGAGACCATTTCTGATGAGGCTTTAGTGAACAGTAAATGGATCAGCTGAAGGGCCCATTCCTTAAGGACAGACTGTTCATCTGCTGTAGATTGTTTTTAGGCCTGACACTTCTTCTTTCGTCCTCCACCTGTCCAGTTTCCTCAGATTTTTTTTCAAGGACGCAGTGCACACCATTTCAAGACATGCCAGATTTTCAGCAAATAGCTCTTCGAGATGTAAAAATACTGTTTCCTGTCTGTCACACTTTGTTAGCTTAGGTGTTTTTCATAGATTCAACAAAAGAAATGGGAACAAATTATGTGTTTTTCCAGCAGCCTGCTAGTAACAAAGTGCCTAGAGACAGAAATTAACATTTAATTCATAGGTCAGTGTTAAGTGCGTACAAGGACTGAAAATGAGTAAAAGCAAAAAAGCAGCCAGTATCTAATGTGGCTCATAACTTTTGTACAGCACCAGCCAAAAACATTTTTACAAAGTCGTAGTGGCCTTGACCTTTTCCCACCTAAAGCTAATCCTTTCATCCCTCAGTGCATGTGAACTTCTGTGCCAGACGTGCAGAGACACCGCCTTCACATAGAGAGGATGGACAGATGGACAGCCAGAAAACAGAATGCCTCGTAGCATAGCTGTCACCAGCAAGGAGGCATAACGAGTCATAAAGTAGATCCACCTCCACTGGCTAAAATATCAAAAGGCTGCAGGTCACTGCTTCAACCATTTAAATCTAATAATATCATATGTATTATGTAAAACATATGTAATAATAATGCGACACATTGTGTACTTTTCCTTTTCTTTTGGTTAGTATATTGGTACATCTGTGTATTATATAATCTAGTGTTACTAATTTGAATAGATGATATTTTTTATTAGCCCATGCAGGGGAACAAAAGTGTCACAGCAGCAAAACAAAGTCCATAAAGTGTGATAAATGAAGAAGACAACATAAAAGTTAATGAATATTATCTGAACACAAGCCACAAAGCATATTAGGAGTCTGAATGAATAAATATAACACGCAGCAGGCCTGTGGATCCTGGATGCAATTTAGCAAAAACTCAAGATTCACTTCAGATATTTGTTCTTATTGTTTATGCTACGGGGTCCGTCCTGTTTTCAGCTTGAATTGCTGCAAAAAAACATGTCATCCTTGGATTTGACTGCACCGGGAAACTTCTGCTTTTTCTCAGAAGAGAAGAAGGTCATGGTATGTTTGTTTTTTTTTAAAGCCAGAGAGTTCAGGATCTGTTCGGCTGAAGGCAGTCACTGACAGTCAGCTGACAGTGACATGATGGAACATCTCAGCTGCCGACAGCGACTGTTTTCACATACACACGCATAGCTACAAACATAAACACAACGATGGAGTGATGCTAGAAAACATGCTTATGAAAGATGTTTATGCACTCGTGTCCTGATTAACTCTAATTCACTTTAAGGGGGCTAAATTCAATTCGCTCTAGTTCAAAGTTAATTATTATCAGTTATAATCATGCGTAAAGCATGTGTCAAATAAGCACAAAAACTAAGCTGTGCCACTGAAATAAGCTATCAAGATAAAAGAAATAAACACCCGCTTAACCCCTTCTCCTCTTTTTTGTGTTTTTATGATCTTGACCTCCGTGACCTTTCCCAGATTTCCAATGTGACAACAAGTGCCTTTGCCTCTTCGTCAGAGGAGAATGCAACCTGACACTGCCCGAGAGCCGAAGGGTGCACGAGGCTGCGGAGTGACAGACGATCAGGGATCTGTCCCACTCCCTGCGAGTCACTCAATAAGTGGCCTATTGTCCAGCACTCTATTGTGCTCTTGTCACATGCATCCCAAACAAAGAGACAGAGAGGTAGGTTGCCCTGTGTGCTAGAGGGCTAGCATTACATTCATGAAGAGATGCGGTGTACAAGCAAGTGCACGCAGGGAATGAAGAGCTTCATTTAAATAAAAAAAAACCAACATTTAATATCCAGACCACATGTGTGCCATTTGATCCTGGAAGCCCTTGTAGTCCAAGTAGTAAAGGAAATAGTGCACTAACATGCAGAAGGCCATCAAAACTGTGGAAGTGATCTGCAACTTTGAGACATAAAGGAGATTTAAATACGTTGAGATTTGACTGATTGTTGTCATTACTACATCAGCCAGATGTAGTCTGCGTACTTTTGTGCTAACCTACCACCCATAATGCACCTCGTAGTTTCAGTTTCACGCCATGTTGCTAAAATAGAACTTCCTATAATAACAAATGTGTAAGGCCAGAGTCAAGCGGAAGCAGTAAGTTGACCACACGTTTCAAAATAGATCACCAGTTTAATAAAAATACTTCCTCAGTGTCTCTCGAGCTCACGGGCCTGCACATACGCAAGCATGTACTTGCTCCTTCTTGTTCTCTGCATGCACTCACAGGTTCACACCTACTCACTCTTACAACGCGCCGATCTAATCTTTACATATAGGATGCTAAACGTCTTCTGCAGACAGTTCAGCAGCCCTCTGTTTGATATTGACATTGGTTTGCACCGTTCAGAGCACAACGTGACTCCATAGCAGTGTGTGTGTAGTGCAGGGCCATAGCGTGCTTGAAGAATAAAACAGAAACTACTCCCATGGGAGGAGCAGATTCTTCGAGGGTTGGGTTCCTCCCTAGAGATGTACCTGTGTTTTTTGTAGGAGGTATGAACAGTATACACTCGGGTACAATGAAGTGTGCCAGGTGGGGCGTGTATGGAAACAGACCTTGAACATGGAGAGTGACATCCTTAGTACCTGCATAGTAAATGAGTCATATATAAAAATAATCCCCCCCCCCCCCCCCCGCACACACACTTTTGTTTTTATTCTTTCCAGAAAGAGAAGCTTTAACGCATTTCAGCTCCAAATTAGAGACGTCCACTTAACAGACAGAAGTATGCACAAATAGGGGATTTGACAGTTTATCTGGCAGATAAATAAATAACACACTGAGCTTAAAGCAGGGACCAAGGGAGATATATATAATTAATCATCACCAGTCTTTGAAGGCAGCTTTACAGCGAATTTCAAAGATTTTAATGGTCATGGACATTTCTTTTTTTGGACAGCAGAGAGTGACAGAGAAGCAGCGTGTCTGAAGTGCATGCTACTCTACACACTACAATCACCTATTATGGGCTGGAGCTCTCCAGGAATCGTGGCATTGCATTTTCTTCATTTGTATATGTGGACCTCTGCATCATCGTGTCAGCTCATCACATTCTCTGCAACAAACCAATACAGACTTTTTTTTAGCAGAACAGCAGCGCTCCTCCTGTATGCTCTGAAAGCAGCTGTCACTTCAGATTTCAAGGCTGCGCTCTGTCCAAGTCCCCTCTCTGTGCGCAGAGGGGAGGTGGTGTGTTTCATAGCTACTCACAGCTCCCCCCATTGTTCAAATGTGGAAGTGGTTATTGGTTTACAGCGTTTCCCTACATGCTATCATGTCACATACTGCAGCATACAGTTGCATAAACGCAGAATTATCCACAGCTTTGCTTGTAATTACACAAAATAAACACCTTTTAAACAAATCCAGAAAAAACACATGACATAAATGTTTTGTCATTGAGTGAAAAAAGTATTTGATCCACTATAACACTGCCAGATTTCTGGCTCCCACAGACTGACTATCAGTCAATTATAGATACTCCAAATCTAAACTCATTACATGTATAAAGCAGGCTTGTCCACATTATGGATTCCTTCCACTCCAACCTCTCCACCACCATGGAGAGGACCAAAGAGCTGTTAAAGGACATTAAGGAGAAGATATTACATCTACACAAAGCTTGACCGGGCTACAAGACCATCAGCAAGAAGCTTGTTGACAATGTGACAACTTTTGGTGCGATTATTCAGAGCTCCATGCAAGATCTCACCTCATGGGTAAAGATGGTCATGTAGGCGTATTTAGGCATGTAGACATGAGCAAGACAAAATGTTCCAGGTCAAACTGAGCATCAGAATGAGGCTAGAGGGTGATTATTGGGTGAAAATTTCTTGTTGTTGTTGGCACAGGTCAGTGGAGAGTGGGCTGACTTCTTTGAGTTGAGAGGAAGGCAGCAGCAACTCACACAACCACTTGTTACAACCGAGGTATGCAGAAGAGCGTCTCTAAATTCACACACGTGGAAACTGAGGCGGTAGTGTGCACCAAAATTGGACACCAGAAGATTGGTCTGGTCTGGCTGGTCTGATGAGTCTCAGTTTCTGCCGTGACATTCAGACGGTGAGGTCAGAACAGCATGGAGTGAACAACATGAAAGCATGGATCCATCCAGCTCAGACTGCTGCTTGTGGTGTAACGATGCAGAGGATATTTTTATGGTGCACTTTTGGCCCTTTAGTGTCATTAACCAGATTTGATCTGGACTCAAATGCAGACATTAAAATTAAAAGCTCAGATTTATTTTGTTCACTGATGTTTCTCAGTCAATGAAGACTAAAATGTTATAATCTAAGCAGGGAGCAAAGGGGCAGTGAATAAACAGAGCCTGTTCCAAAATCATTTTCCTTCAACGGTTTCTTTCTCCCCGCAGGTTTGCTGTCTTCCACAGTTTTCCCTTTTCCACACTGGTGTTTCCCCACAAATCCACAAGCATCTTCTCCAAAGATACATAGGTAAGTCCAAATCAAAGACAGCTTTTTCTTTTTCTTTTTTTTTAAACTGACTGAGGAGCCAGAGTACACTGCCACAGTAGATACAACCACAGACACACACACAGGAGAGAAAGTGAAAGTAACAGGCACAGGAGGTCAAGGACATAACACTTAGTAAGATCATAGCCTATCAGAGTAATGCTGCTCATCCTGCTGCCTCAAATCTCAAACTGGTTTCTTGACCATTCACATAACATTTGAGAACCCACTGTGCTCAAATGTCCTCCACAATCACCAGTTCCCAGTCAAATAGAGAACCTTTGGGAATTAGTGCAACAGGAGATTCCCATCATGCATGTGCTTCCCACATATCGGCAGCAACTGTGTGATGCTATCATGTTAATATAGACCAAAATCTCCAGTTCCTTGTTGATTCTGTGCCGTGAAGAATTAAGGAAGCTCTGAAGGCAAAAGGTGAACTAAAAAATACACATGCATCAATATATTTAGCTGCTTCGGCATTTCTTCCGCTTTGTTGTTCTACAGCAACACTATTTATGCATCTTATGATATCTTCACTAAATTTAGAATCTGAGGAAACTGAAATCATGATTCGGCGTCATCTAAATCGGTGCGTAACCTTTCAAATCTCGCTAAAGTGCCGTCATTTTCTCACCACCTCCCCAGCAACCAAATTACACAGACTTAAAGTCGCCCTTGCAAGTGTAATCCTACAGTGAAAGCCTGCTATCGGCTAACCTGCTCTCACTCACCTTCCCTATTCCGCAACAAGGGAGAAGGAACGCGGGGAGGATTAGGATGCAAAGAGAGTTCCCTAATCTGTGTATTAACAGCAACCAACTGAGTCTGGCTGTCTCGGGGAGGCAGAATTTGGGAAGTAATCTAAAAGTGTCTCATTGTGATGTGTATAAAAACCCCGCAGTCTTAATTGGAAAGGAGAAACTCTGATACACCTAAATGTCTCATGCTCACACCGTTGCTGTCAGCATTGCACCAGATCAGCAGTAACGTTACACTTTGCCTTTGATAAAACATAAATAAAGCTTGAAAGAGAGGCGCAGAACAATGAGATCCGTGAGCGCCGATGTGTGTGTGTGTGTGTGTATGTGTGTGTGTCTTACAGCCAAGCTCCATCTGTATGAAAAAATAATTGGCTCTTAGTTCTGGACCTAGAACTTATTATTAGACTGCTGCCTTTGTAGATGAAACTGCAAATTTAGAGGGGCACAGAATGTTTTTCTTATTATTACACAGATTCCGAGTTGCTGCTTCACCCTTTGAGCCCCTGGCTTTCTGCACACAATCATGTTGATTGTATTATTTAATTTCACTTTCACCTTTATCATAATTTCTTCTTCTGTATAAGACCTTTTTTTCTAAAAAGATTCAACTTTCTGTCCCCAAAACAAACAAACAAAATACAAGCACTTTCTTTTTTTCTTTCTAATATGTCTGAGGCACTCTCCTCCTGCTCAGCAGTCGCTTTAATAATTGACCGGGCAAGGGATGCAATCACACAAAAGCACATACACACAGGTTCACACGTGCGCATGCACAGGTGAGTGATATGGGGACAGGTCCCTACAGTACATGGCCACTAACTCTGGGGTCAGAGTGGAGTCAGCTGGATAATGGATGAGCTTGAAAGAGGCAGCTGACAAATCTGTGGCACTCCCCTTACACCCTGTCTATCTGCCCGGGTGCATGATTTTTTCCTTTTGTGCGTGTTTGACAGTATGACTGTGTCGCAGGAACAGAGAGAAAAACTGACAGTCTGACGAGCCACGTTTGGCGACACAAGTGAGCGGGAGAAAGACTGGGAGGCGAAAAATAGAGCAGAATGTCCTTTTGATTTATTGTGATGGTGGCATCTGAGGGCGTCGAGAAATTCCTCTTAAACTTAGATGATTGCACATTAGACTTTGGCCCAGATTTTTTTTTATTTATTTATTTATTTTTTAATACAGCAGCCTTGCTAAGAAGAGCGGCATTAACAGCATGATCAGTCGAGTGAAAAGAATGCATGGGAGATACGCTTACCGGACACTTTCTTTAGTTAGACCCTGCTAATACTCTTTCAATTCTTCAAGGCCAAATTCTGAAAAGAAACTGAGACTCAATTTTCTTCCAACTTCTGGTGTCTAATTTTGGTGAGCCTGTGCGAATCGTAGCCTCAGTTTACTATTCTTATCTGAATGGAGGGACACCCGGTGTGGGCTTGTGCTGCTGTAGACCACCTGCTCCTCATAAATGCTCTTCTTCATAGCTCAATTGTGAGAAGAGGCTGGTTGTTACTTTCCTTTCCTATCAGCTTAAAGCATTTTGAGGCATTTTCACCCAGAGAACTGCTTCTCTCCTTTTCAGGCCATTCCCTGTAAACTCTAGAGGTGGATGTGCGAGAAAATCTCAGTAAATCAGCAGTTTCTGAAATAATCAAAATAACCAACAACCATGCTGCGTTCAGAGTCACTTAAATCAATGCTCTTCCCCATTCTGATGCTCAGTTTGAAGTTCATCAGATCATCTTGACCATGTCTGCGTGCTTAACTTCACTGACTTGCTGCCATGTGATTGGCTGATTGGATATTTTGTTCAACAAGTACCTAATAAAGTGGCCGGTGGATGCAGGTGTTTGTTCATTTTTTACTAGTAGATGAGAGGAAGATGCCCTGCTCGGCACAGAGTGGGGAAATCAAGCATGAAGTCTGGAGGCAAGGAGAAACAGCTGACAAGTCTCCACCCATCAGTACCTATAAAGCTAGCTAGTTAATACCATTCTGATACAGAGTATCTTAAAATATAACACGTCGAGCTTTTCCAGTGTGTGGATTTGAATGTTTGAATGCTTCCTGATTTATAAATTCTTCAGATTGTAATTGTAACAAAACAAGCTATATTTTTCCCTCGAAAAAGACTTTTTTCCCTTCAAGTCATTACTGAAAACAAAAATCTAAAGATCAAGATCTGGATTTAGATTTTTCCAAATCTCGTTAGAGGACAAACTGGAGCAGTAGGATAGGAGACATCTGTCAATGCACTGTCTCCCAACAGGCATTGATTACAGCGAGTCACGTTCATTGATCAATACTCCTTCTGTGCCTTCAGCCTCTGACCACAATCTTTAGCATGTGTATATTGAGGTTAGAGCTGCTTTTTCACACGTCTCTCAGACGCCTCGGAGCGCAGGCTTTTTCCATGTGTACACATTCAGTGTTATTTTCACCATCAGTCTGTTGATAGAAAAACACAGAGGTTTTAGGTTGTTTCATTGTTATGAGAAAAATAGTGTAGATGGCACATTTGGTGACATACATAAGCCCCACTTTGTATCCAGGACTGATATTATTACCACTGTGATACCAAAATCTTTTGTACGGGGAGGATTTTCTGAAGTATTTCTTCATCAAAAACAGAAGTTTACACTCTATATTTGTTTTTTTTCCCTTTAATTTTTTTGTATAGATTGAACAAGCAAGTTATAATGTAGTAATAAAGCATTAGCAGTGGTGAATTTTGTTAACAGAGTCAGGGTAATGAGAGGGGTGCTGATCTTCTCTTAGTCTCTCTGAAAGGGAATGAGCATGTTTTCCAAATGTTGTCTTCTTCCTATAATAAAAGTGTCATCCTGCATTGTACATACTAGGATTGGATTTCCCTGAAGTTTCCTTAATCGGTTCTTTCTAATTATACTCTCTCATGTGAACCACTTTGATTTCACTTGCAAGTGGAACAGGTTTAAAATTCTCAATGCGATCAAGAGAACAAGACGCTCACAGCGGTCGTCTAATTCAATAACGAGTGAGTAAATTTTTTACTGTGATGCAAACTTTTAAAAAAGAAAGCAGACCTCATCTCCTCTGTAATCTCTCTCGCCGTTTCATTTTTGCCTCCAAAGTTAACTGACTGCTCTGCTCTTACAGTGTAATTGAACATGAGCGTCCACAAGGCCAGATCGTCTAGACGCTCGATTTCAAAAGGCCTTTTAAAAACTTGAATCAATAAAGTTGCCGTCTTATCAACGCACTGCTTCCCTAGACGTCTGGCCACAAGAGGCCTCGTAACGTTGAGCTCGCACAAGCGCCAAAACCCTGTCGATTAATCGTTACCACCGTGCCTCTTTGCTTGTGCAGTCATCAAAATAAGTGAAGAAGAGCCTTCTCAGTGAGAAACTCTCATCATTTTAAGTGATTACGTTGCTTACACTTACTGAACAGTGTTGATTTATGTGCAGTCAATGTGGGTGAAATGTAAATAATTATTTTGAGTGGCAAAGATATTTCCCAGTGTTTTGAATGCTTCACTTGAATGTGACATCTCAAAGCCCAAAGTTTTATAGATTTGGCAAACAGTGAACTGGAGGCTTATCATCAAGAGGCTCAGCTGGTACGAGACAAGGTTGGGACACAAGCTTTGAAATACAATAAGCTGGTGTTTTTCACAGAAATGGCTGATCAAGCTCCAAAAGAGTCAAACAATGAAGTTCTGGGCAGGTAAAAGAGGTCAAACAAACAAAGGCCACTCGAGCCTAGCTATTAATTAATAATGGTTACATGGTTGATTGATCAATTTTGTCTGCGCCGAGTTGGCTTTATTCCCCTATTTGCCATCTTCATTACGTCTGTTTCCTCTTTTTTTCCCCTTTATATGTTTTTATAACGTTGGCATTATTCACTAAATTGTTTTGTTTTAGGTTATTTTCAAGATCTAGCCAGTGACTATGGATGAAAATTATCCAACCGCTAACTCTGGTGCATTTCCAGCAAAGTTTATTAATGATCATTAACCCTGTTAAAAAATAAAATAAATCAAATTAAGTAAATAAAAGACTTGCAACTATCTAAGACAATATCTGTCAATGGCACAGAGACACACGGCAGAAACCAACACAACTTAACTAATACCACAAAAAAAACAAAAACAAGTAGCCTAACAGTTACTTTAACTTAACACTGCCAAATAAACTACACAATATACTTAAGGTAACTGATTCCAGGTGGCCCCCATGATTTTCTACACTTGGTACAGTCCACTTGTCATGAGCTCAGAAACAAAATGGATATTTAAAAAAACAGAGAAAGAAATACAAGATTAAATAATGTAACAGCAATGGCTGGACAAAAGTGAACTGTTAATGCATGCCTCAAAGCACGCTAACGTATTTTTAATAAATATGTTTACATGAAGCTAATGATTGTGTGTAGAAGTGTAAAAGTGTAAATCAAAACTGCCTTGTTGTTTTGTCTGGTTACTAACTTTATAGTAGCAGCCCTGATAAAGCCTTGTACAGCTACCGTTTTCCCATACGTAATGTCATGTAACTTGTTTTCTTGTATGCGGCTGAGTGTCAACAATTTGCAACCACACCTTGCTTGAGTATTCGTCTTACTATCACATCTGTCATTTGGTGTGAATGTGTTAAGAAAAAGAAACTGTTTGCTCGGCATTTTCCTGACCACTCACTGTTCACATCAGCTTCTCTTTGTAGTGTCGTGTGAAAGAAAAGAAGATTTTCCCAGGACCGCATAGAATCCTGTGAAAAACTAAGTACACTCTATGGTTCAGAAGCTTGTAGAACCACCTTTAGCAGCAGTAACTTGTAAAGATTTTTCCTGCATGACTTTCTCTTGGCTCTGTCTCTCTTCTTTCCAGCATTGCTTTAGTTCATTGAGGTTTGCAGGTATTCTATTATCCACAGCCCTCTTAAGATCCGTGGACTTTGACTGGACCATTGCTACACCTTCGTTTTCACTCATTCTGTCGTAGATGTGCTGTTGTGTTGGGATCATTCTCCAGCTGCATGACTCAGTTTTAGCTCTCGTCCTCACTTTGGTATACAGAGGTGTTCACGGTTGAGTCAATGACTGCAAGGTGCTCAAGTCCCCTGACTGCAGAACAAGCCCAAAGACTGAGGCCTGCAAAGTCTGAGATGCAGCTCTTGGGTTTTCTGCAGTTTTTTTCTAAACAGTGGAGAGTCTGACCTTGGTGTGAATTTGCTGGGACGTTCATTCCTGGGAAGACTGTGACACAACACTGACCTCAGTTGTCTTCAGACCTGCAAACTGGCAAAAGTTCTAACTTAGATTTATTAGAAGAAGCCAAAAAATTCATGTAGCAGTTCAAATGGTTGTCAGCTTATTAGGAACGACGGTTACTCTTTAGCTGTAGCTCTCCTGCTCTTTATTTCATTGGATTTGTAGAATTTCATCTATGCACACTTGTTTGAATGTAAGACTTGGAATTTCATTATTAGATTACACATTTCTTGTCTGCTCATAAAATCCACAGCACAGACTTTATTTGATATAACGCTTAAAGTAGCAGCGTGTACTTTGCCTTATAAATGCCCCCACAACTCAACAAAAGTCTTTACTCACTGTTGTTCCAAACGGCACGTCTCTTTGAGTCATGTATCCCAGCTGATGGTTTCCCCCTTGTGTGCGTGAGTGCACGTGTGCGTGCACGCGCTGAGGCATATGATTCATTTACAGTGGAAAACACTGTGTTTTCCGAACATGGATAAATTATTTCACAACTGGGGCAGAGGCACATTTCACCACCGCCATGCTGTGCAAGATGTGTGTGCAAATTAAAAAGGACACAGTATTATGGATAATGGAGGATAGACAACCAATCCTATGGCCGGGCACCGGCAGCTAACGAAGAAGCATTTGGAGAGCAAGTCCTAGCCGCAAGCTCTGATAACAAGAGAGTCAATTTAGAAGGAAATGTTAACAATAGCTTCAGTGGCAGCTGATACCTTCAGCGCGCCCGTTTCTTGTTCTACCTGAACTGGATATTATTATTAAGTACTGCATGTAGTACTTAATGAACCCCAGCAGTTAAATAACACAGCAGAGTGTTGATCTGTGCAATATGTTGTGTCTGTTCTTCTTTGCACGTGTGCTAGCCTGCTGCTATTAATAGCAGACCTCAGTAGCCGACCCTGCATTAGCACATGTTGTCAGTCATCACGCCAGATTATGACCTATCAGACGCTGCCATCTGTGAGAGGAGGGTGGGGTTTTCAGCTAACTAACTTGGAGACTGGCAGCGATACATAGCCTTGTACAGATATGCAAATAAAAGTTAACTTAATCTTTCCTAGTAACCTGTTCATTTATGCTTTGTGATTCTCTCCTGTGTCCTTTGGGCACCACTAAGCCACAGACAATCGCCTACATAAATGCCACCTGTTAACAGGCACACATCCACACATATGGGCATACGGTGCACCCACGCCAGGGGCCAACTTGAGGACAATTTTAAATCCGCTGGCATTTTGTGCATGCCTCCACCAGAGGCAAGCTGGTGTTGGGTTTGTTGAGGCCCCACCAGATGCACTAATCCTGGTTTGTTGCTGACTGTGAGGACCTAGAAGCCCAAAACCAACGAGTCGGACATGCAATGCACCCTCACAGAGGTCACAGTCTCCAGGTTGAGTCTTCTGGAGGACTGCATGCAACATTAGTACAGCAATATTCATCTCTCACGCTGCAAGCCCTGAAATGCATGCCTAGACATAGACTGCTCTTCCAGACCCTGGATTTGAATATAAAGGCATTTTAAGCTGTGCGAGAGTGCAGTTGTTAGGAAATTATATTTACGTGTGCATGACTTCTTATGAAAAGGGAGAGTCGGAGAGGGTGTGGTGCATTTCTGCATATTGGGCAATAGAACAGCTGACAGTACGGGTTGTACACACACGCACAATGAGACTGCTGCTTTGTCATCGAGTGTTTACCGCTTCCTCCTCCTCTCCACACGTCTCCTCCCCCCCGTCTGTATATAGTATAGTACTACATGCTCCAGTTGACAGCTCATGCCGAGCCAGCACATTCCACATTATTACTACTTCAGATGTTTGTGGCCCAGAAGAGTGCTGATTGGCTGAGCTGCCTCCGACACTGACGCCACTGGAGAACCAATAGAGCTGGCTCTGGGAAGCAGACAGTTTAAAATGAACTCCCTCTGTTGGGCAGTGTAGAGAGAGGCTCAATTCATCTGTTTAGAATAAAAATGTTTTAATGAAATTAAAGGGTTTGAATTGGACATAATCCCACCAGCCATTATATTAATTTATCAGTTATACAAACCCTTCCTGTCCTACTTCCCAGTTTCACCTCTTCTTCAGTCACTTATTCTCGCCTCCACTTTCCAGCAGCATTATTCAGACAGAGGCTCTGCTGCCATACAGCCTGTCGCTGCCACACGCTTGAGTAGACACAGTAACACAACTTAGCATTTGCTCACTTTTACACACAAAGGGATGGGTTTCTGTTGCATTTCACAGATGATGCACAGTACAAAACGTTCTCATTATTACAGCAGACAAACACACACACACAACCAGTTTGCTGCTGCTCCCTGGCTCTGCTCAGCTGTGTGCGGCGTTGGAAAGCATCCAAAGGCTTGTAACAATATTTTGCAAGCTATCTGAGGGTGGGGGTGTCGTTTCAAGAAAATTCCCAGTAAATGTAAGCTTGCTGAGTCACATGGAAAGTCCTGTTCTATCTGTTCTTTATGGTGTGGAGTTTACAGGTGTGTGTGTGTGTCTGTGTGTGTGACTGTATAAACTTTACTTAGTTTACTAAAAGAAAACAAGTCAAGTAGAAAATGCTGTCACAGTTTATACCAGTGCGTCCCGTAACCTCCTTTGGACCTGGTGAATCTTCTGGTCTTCTCACTGCCTCACAGAGAGGCAGTGATGAAGTTACTCTAATACTGTTAGTGACGTTTACACCACTGAATGAATTTTGTCATGTCTTTAAAGGTGTTTTGTGAAATGATGATCCCACATAGTATCATAACCTCACAACCTTTCTAGTTCCCCTCACACTTAACATTCAGGCACAGAGTATTCAGCACCTAAACAATTCGCTTAGAAGGTATCTCTGTTACACAAGCCATAGGTGAGATAATATTTCACCATAACTGTTAAATGTAGGCTAACTACTCTGTGTGTAAGTTTGCCAGATCAACTTTATTAGACAAATTGAATCAATTAAAATATATATAATACATATTAAATATGTTGAAAGCTATTATGGTGTCCATTTGTTTGCTAACAGGCATATAGTTTGGTCAGCCTTTGTTTCTGTATAAAACATGAAGGTAGCCACTGTCACCTGTTTGTGAGCCCTGTTTTGAAGCCTGACAGGATGGCTTTATGGCCACCGCATGAAGTCAGAAGTGACTGCATTTAATCAAGATGACTGAATGCTAAGTTATTGTTTAATGCTAACTAGCTTGGTTAGCAAGTTGCAGTTTGTGCTAATTCATGCTAGCTAACTTACTTATTGGAAAAAAATCACTCAACATTCAGCACACACTTCTTTGACAGTCTGTTAGAACAATTAAGAGCATTCTGAGCCATTTAATTTTACAAATAGATACATAAAAACACTAAGTGCAAATAGCCTACGCAAGAAAAGGAGTTCAGTTATGTGAATTAGCATATTCAAAGCCTAGCTAACAGGTACAGACTACAGACAGGTGTCAGCATGTACCTGCCAGTCAAAGCACCCGCACTTGTAATATTGTGTATCATTTGGTTTTTAATAGACATGCCGCCCAAAACACCTCCCTCTTAGGGGTTGTTATGCTCAAACCATTTTTTTGAGCCAGGCTCTAAATTTGGGCATTTTTATATGGAAGTTTATGACGATTGATCAAGCCCCACCGGCTAAAAACTCTAAATCCCAAACTCTTGTTACAGGAACTTTACTTCCTCTAGTGGCCACGTGAGGCTGGATCCAAAAGTGTGGCATTCCCTAAAAGTTAACATTTTAAAAATAAAAACTTTACAGCATTAAAAAGTGTAGAGAAGAGTTTTTATGTAACTCTTCCACCTGGATATTAGACTTAGGGGCATAGCCACTTTTGACTGATGGATGCAGGCTGCTGGAGCTGATTGGGATCTGCTAATTGGGGTCAAAGAAGTTAACCTCTCTGCCATGTTTTTGCTGTTGGTGACATTTGAAGCATTTTAATGGATTAGCCTAACAATAATACAACATGCAATGTGGCTAAGGCCATTCAAGAAGCTTGCGCTTCAAATTTGATGAGTGATGAGATTCTAGCATTTTTTTAGCCAATTACTTCATTACCTACACTAATTAGCCGCTATGTCTATGCATTGCACCTGAACAGGCTGCAGCTTGCTAAGGAAGCTTAGCACTCCACTCCTGTCATCCATGGCTTCCAGCCCCCAAAACAAAGTGTGACAAAATATAAATAAATAAATGCTACTGCTGATGCTTTAAAATCTAGTGGCTGCATCCACTTTCTATGGGATTATACCACTTTTGGAGCCAGCCCAAATAACCACTGGAGAAACATCAGTCTTTCCAGCTCGATTCGATTTAGTGTTTTGTGTTTTAGATGGTGACTCCTTAAAGTTTGTACAAATTTCACAATTACAATAACAGACTGCATATAAAGGCAGGAAGTATGTGTGTATACTGTATGAAGTACAGTTCAAAGGCACCGTCACTAGTATGTGTACCAGTGAGGACAAAGTGCTGGTTTGTGTTGTGTGGGTGTGTGTGTGTGTGTGTGTATGGCCATGGCTGTTTGTCTTTTTCATGTGCATTCATGCACTATGTTTGTGTGTGTGCGTGCGACAGAGCACAAACAGAGAAAGCTGAGCTTTGCAGGGCATCTCTTGTATAATAACTGAACGCTTAAGTGAGGCTGGGTGAATTTTAATAGAGTTCTGCGGGGTATTCCATTGCCTCTGGTCCCACAGCTCAGAGATCAGAGAGAATTTTCAAGCATGGTGTCCCTCAGTCTCTCACACTCACTCCTTCTCATTTTCGCTCCCTTCCTCCCTTTCTCTTCGTCGTCTCTTCCCATTTTGCACTCTCCCTCTTTTCTCATTTTGAACTCTCTTTTCCAATCCGTTCCTTCCTCTTGGGCTTTTGTCTTTCTCTTAATCCCTTTCTGTGTCTCACACTTTCTGTTGTTTTTCTTTCCCCACTCTGTCTCCCTGTGAAATTTGTATTAGAGCCACTCGAGGCGTAATTATTGCTAAGCCTCTCTCAGTTCCCTGGCACAGAGAACAACTCATGACTCTCTGCACAAAAACTTGCTACTGAAGGACGAACTGTGATGAACTCTTAAAATCATGCACAATAGCTGACAAAATGTTTGGATAGTTTTCCCATGCACAGAGATTATACAGCAGAAAGCTAATTTTCCCGTTGCCTCAAAGCCATTTAAGGACTTTAATCCTCTTTTTAAACTCATATCTAAGTTCTACTAGCTCAAAATTTATGGAGGGTGCTATACATTTATAATTCAGATGATGCATTTACATATGTTCTACCCCTGTTGGAGCTCCAGGCCACACACGTGGGCATCAGAGCAACCTACAAGTTGATCTAGTGGTTCCCTGAAGGCCAGATTTTGCTAAGAATTTTTAAAAATAAAGCTATGAAAGAAATATACAGATGAAAACAGGAGGGTAAGCCACATCTGCTTTGGCAATAAAGACAATGAAATTAAAAGACTAGAGTTAGTAAAAAGTCGTGAATGGTGGCTGTGATTTCTCATTAGTGTCATTTGTGAGCATGTTGGAGTGAGAAAGTTGGCAAGAGATTGGTGATGATTACTAATTCATTAGGATTAATGGTTGCTATTTAAAAACTACCATTCTGAGGAGAGCCGAACGAGCGTTGTGTCTTCCCAATGGGACCATGAGACAAAATATGCCTCCAGCTAATCTCTGCTTGAAAACGGCTCATAAAAATTCAACAATTTGGCACTAGGAAAAAAGTAGCTGTAGCTGAAGTTATTTATGAGCCTATGATAACTAAATAAGCTGTTTCTGAATAACAACTTGATCATGTTTTCTAAAGGACAGGCAGGTATCTTGAGTCTTTATGTGTGAGAGGTGCCAGTGGGAGCTATACCTGCTGTAGATTTCTTCACACAGTACTGTGCAAAAACCCCTCGTTTCTTTATATTTGCTTGGAAAATGGGAAACAGGTTCGGGGATTTATTGAAATATGTGCAACCATAAATGGAAATAGAGCACATAAGTCAAAAACCAAGCTTGAAAGTCAATATTTGGTATGACCATCTTTATTCTTCAACAAAGCCTGAACTCTTTTATCCAAGTTTTCCTTTAATTTCTTTAAGTAGTCTTCAGGAATGTTTCACCAGGCTCCTCGAAGAACATGCAATGTTCTTCTCTGGATGTTGGCTGCCTTTTGTTCATTTCTCTGTCAAGATGATCCCACACTGCTTCAGTAATGTTGAGGCTCTGGGGAGGCCAATCCACTGTGTGTTTTTCTGTCCAGGTATGCTTTTAATGTATTGAACGTGTGTTTGGGATCATTGTCATGCTGAAAAAGGAATCTGTGGATCAAAATCTGATGGTACTTATCTATGTTCATTTTGACAAGATTCCCGATATCAGCGATGGAAAAGCAGTCTCAAACCACGACAGAGTCTCCACTGTGTTTTACAGATGGCTTTAGATTCTTGCTGTTGTATCTCTCTGTCCGATGATTTGAACCAAAGGTTTCAAGCTTGGATTCATCGTTCCACAAGTATTGGTACTTATTTGGTATTTGGCATACCTCAGCCTTTTCTCTCTGCGTCGCTTCCTTAAGAATGGCTTCCAGTCAGCCTCCCTTCCACTGACACATATCTGATGAGGCTTCAGTGAACAGTAGATGGATCACCTGGAGAGCCAGATGCATCTCTCAGGTCCTGTGTCTTTGTTGGATTCCTTCCTATTTCTTAAGGATATGACTTTCAGATTTCATTCATCTGCTGTAGATAGCTTTTTACACACACTTCTTTGTCCAGTTTCCTCATATTTTGTAATGTAAGATATAAGACTTTAGATAGTAGCTCTTTGGGAATTACCTTGTTGTTGCAAAAATACTGTTTTATGTCTGTCAAACTGTGTTAAATTCAGAATCTTTGGTAGATTCAACTAAAGAAATGGGAGCAAATGATGTTTTGCTAAAAATCTGTTAAATTGGTTCCTTGCGAAGTTATTTGTTAGGTCAGTAATAAGTGGCCCAGTCTTTGGTCAGGCACAAAGACTGCACTAAAAATGAGTGAACAACAGATAAATAACTGAAGACCTTCAGAAAGCCACTCGAGACCACTTGTCTGGCTCTTTGGAAACAAAATAAGGAAATGACAGGTGGCTCAAGAGTTTTGCACAGTAAGTAGAATCCAAACGTTTTGTTCAGTTATGACTGATTCAACTGGAACCAGTGCTGTACCATTATGGTTAATGAGTCTTAATTCCAAGTCACTGTAGTATTACAAAAGAGCAGTGCTATGCACAGTAACACCACCTGTAGTGGAATATACTAACCAATCCATTTTCTTAATTACTTATCTGGGGCCTATCCCAGCTGTGACAGGTCATGAGGTACAGCGCACCCTGGAAAAGTTAAATACAGAGCCAACAGAGACAGACAGACAGTCATCCCCCAAATTAAACACGACACAGAATTAATGCTAATGGCACTGGAGGTGTAAATCAGCAAATGTTTTCTTACAAGTTCATCTACTTAAAAGGTGGTCGATTGTGTTCACAGCTGGTTTCTGCTGCCCCCAAGTGTCCATGGGCATCACCTACTGCAGGTTTAAAGGCTTAAAGAATCACTGTCCTCTTCCCACTTGTTTAATGGGGCTGCAAAGTTACACTTCTTCACTTCTTTTTTTCTAAACGTAGACCATAACGTCCCCTGTACTGAATACATAAAACCATATACGCAAACAAAGTATCCCCACGCGACATAATTCAGCCTGTCTTTATATAATTAACATTATTTTTTTAAAATCAAAGGGAAATGTTTCACTGTCCTATGCAAAAGCCTTTTGATTTCTCTTGTCTGTCATGAATGTAAGACTGCTACCTGTTCAGGGTTCATGTCTGACACACACCTGTGGCCTACAGGACAGGAATTGAGGGAGTGGCTGTGGCTCAGGAGGTAGAGCGGGTCATCTACTGATGGGAATATTGATGGTTTGTTCACTGTATGTGTATGAATGTCAGAGGATAAAGTGCTTGTATGAATGGGTGAATGGGCCTCACAGTAGAAAGCAATCTGAGTGCTCAGAGTAGAAAAGCACAATAGAAGCGCTGCTTCGTTTACAAAGATGATACAACAGGATGTTAGGCACAATAAGCAAGATGGTTCGTATTTCTAGCATCTGCGCCTCAGCCTGTGTCATTCTCTGCTGCCCTCATGTGGCCTGGTCCCAAGTGTGCAGCAGTTAAAGGATGTCAGTTCTCAAAGTAAAGACGTCAGTATTAACAGCTCTATGAAAACAGGAACTAATAGTGTGCAGACATGTGATGGGAAACAACCTGACTGAGTGCTTTGTTGGAAGGACTGTTGCTCCGACTGGAACTATACTTTACTTTAATTCAAAGTGCCTTTTGTGGTAAAGTGCAAACATTGTCATGACGTGCACACCCAAGTGAAACTGATTCATAAATGTATTCTGAAGATTATCTGTCAGTGTTGTTGTCTTTTCTTTCTTTTACCCTTTGGTCTCTTAAGGGCCCTTTTGTTAGTTGCTTTTATGACTGGAACAAATGTATCAGACTCTGTAGTAAAAAGCAAACTTTTCTGCTGTTATTTTATTACCGCAGTACATCTTCAACCCTTCCTCTTTCCACAGCCTAAATAACATTAAATATGACGTAATAACTGTGTAAAATCTGAAATGTCTTTTTCCATTCGATGAATTGTAACCAGTTTCATCAGTGTTTGAACTTGTTTTTCCTCTGAAGGCTGAGAAGTCATTTTTACTGTGGAGAGCGTAATCTCCTGTGTTAATAGCAAATGTAAACTTTCATTATGGCTACTAAAATGTTTTATTCATATTTTTAAAGAATAGATGCTTTAATGTATTTTTATTATAAAAAACAGAAACTTCTGTTAAGTTTCTGGTTGCGAGGGGAAATCCCAGGTGATCAGCAGTTTCTGAAATACCACCCTTAAAATCACTTAGATTACATTATTTATGCTCTGTTCTCAAGATCGATTTGAACTTCTAGCAGGTCATCTTAACTATGTCTACTTGTCTGAATTGCTGCCCTGTGATTGGCTGATTAGATGTCTGTGTTAGAAAACAGTCCAACGGGTAATCTAACAAAACGAGTCTTTACAATTGAAGAGTAACAGCGGTCATACGAACGCGGGTCCTTTCAAAATAAAAGCTGCCCTGAGTCACAAAAGCTACAAGACTGACGAGAGAAAACATGAGCAGAGAATTTAGAAATCTATTTGCACTCCGTACCCCCCCCCCCAAGAAATTGGACAACTTTATGTCACATCAGAAAAAAACACTTCATTAAATGGTCCGTGGGCACATAAAAACAACTCTTAAATGTTCTTTTTCAGCATTAATAAATCACAAAGAAACTATCAGCATGTTAGACATTTGACTGATCATTGTTGGCTTAAAGAAAGAAAGAGGCTGCAAAGTGTCGTACTCTAATAACAATGCTGCCCATGTGTTTGCAAGTTGCCAATACGTTAAATTATTTAAAACCTTTTCTTACAAAGTATTAAAGAACAGTTAGCTTCAGTTTGTAGAAAAATGAAACAATCACACAATAGTGGACATGCACTTTAGTGGTACAAAAATCTTGCATACTGCAACTACATAATCACAAAAGGTAAAAGTTATCAAATCCTTTCAGGGTCACCAAAAAAAAAAAAAAAAAAGGAAACAGTAGATTGTGTCATACAGTAGCGCACTTATTAAAATTCACATGAGCTGCGGGATTATTCCATGACAACAAGCTTTCCAACTTTACACATGCTGCGATGAGCAAAAACCTCACAATACTTTAGTTTTGTCCTCTGAGCTTATTTAGAGCGATACAGTGGTGAGAATTAAAGGTGCAATTTGTAAAGAGTGTTCTGTTTCTCAGCCTGACTCAGGACTGCAGATGGACTTTTCCTCCAGTTTTATTTTGGGGACAGTAGGCCATTCAGGAGCCTCGCATGCCATCTTGCTTTGCATATACCAGTTGTGCATAGAAAAAGAGTGACGGATGACTCAAACCTTTTTACTTGCAAAGTTTGTTAATTTGAATATAAAATTTTTCTGCAGAGGCTGACAAAAACAGTCATGTTCTGTCATTTAATTTTAAAAGATAAAACGGAACAAAATTGCTCTTAAATAAAAAGCAAAGCACACCAACAAAATGTGTTTTTTTAACTGCTCCTTTAAAGTTTCCTGAACGTGTCGCTCTTTTATGAAAGTGCGTGTTAGAGCACCTCACTTCAGAATATTGCTTTTATTCTTTTTTCATAAACATATGACACTGAAAAAAAACAACACTGATGTTGTTTAGCTAACTCACGTCTATTTGTTTCCACTTACTCTGCTGCTTTCCTGTGCTCTGTTTCACATGGAGACACACACGAGCTATCGGCTTTAGAAATCCATATAATAGGTCGGCCGGGCTGCCTAAAATACACAGACAACCAGTGTCCAATCAGGACTTCTCCCTGGCTTTCCCTCTCCACCAATCTCAGCTTTAGACCTTCTAGCTTTGGGACACAGTAACAGCAGTAGTGTTCGTGCAGTACTGATGAGCCTGTTGGCAGGTAAAGACCAACTGAGCCAGGGAAAAAGACTAATGCAGTGTCTAACTGTGCTGGATTGCACGACTGATAATCATGCAATCACCAAAATGCTGATATGTGAAGATTTAACTTATAAATATATATATTTTTGTTTGCACTGGACTTTTTATTGTTATTTATTTTAACAGCAGATCAACAACTGTTTGTGTTTGCTATCACAGATGCTGTTGCAGCATTGATATATTATAAAGCTAGCTAACATCATGTTGTAGGATCCAAGCCTCCAGCTGTCTGTGTCACCTACTGCCATTAACGCGCACAGGACACACTGTAAGGTCAGTTGTAGGCTGAAGCCGAAACCGTCCAGCGCTTTTGTCCAACCCCGTCCACCACTGCATTTATAATTTCATCTCTACAACATAACAATGTAGAATCTGACATAACTTCAGAAACTTTGAAGGATTTCATCACATTGTGCTGACGATTCCACTTAATTTTTAAATGTTTTTAATTAAACATCTTACATATTGCACCTTTAAATCCCTTACAGCAGGAGATGTTTCTCATCCCACTGTACCAGGTCTACGTCTGTATACGTTTCATTTTATAGAGCGTTCCAAGTTTTTCCCAGCAAAGTCACTCTCCTCTGTGTTAGTAAATCTGAGTTCGATAAAATTTTCTAGTTACTCTTTAAACAGAAGTCTAATACTGCTATCTGCCTCCTCTGCGCTGAACAACTATGGTCCCCGCCACAATGTCGTACACAGTCCTGTTGTGCTGGAAGAAGAGGAGGGTGATAAAGACAGGGAAGAGGAAGGCAATGGAGAAGTTCTTGTTCAACGCCCGCACAGTAGAGCTGTGAAAATCAAGAGAGACGAGGCAAAATATGAGCTCAAACAGGGACTTACTGAATCCCACACAGATGCTCTAAAAGAACTGGAAACAACAAATAATATACCTTTTTTTTTTTTTAACTTTTTAATAAATATAAAAATAACTCAACAGGGAAAAAAACCAACATAAAAAGTGTGAAGACTCACGCTGAGAAGGACACGTTGGATGCTGGGACCACAAGAACACAGTTGGGTCGTATAAGGGTGGACGTATCGCACGTCACCACCCGCAAGCCGAGCAGGAACTTTCCTGGCGTAGCTCCACCAGCGCCCCAAATACAGATGATCTGATTGGACGAGAACAACAAACATCACACCGCTTGTCACCGAATGTCGTTCGGTAGGAGAATTACGAAAGACTTTCATTTCCATGTCTTGCAACGTATATTTAGCTGCGCTGTTCTGGGAACTACCCTCGCCCTCAGTGTGCATACATGAAAAGGTGGAGGCTGGAAGAACAGGCCCACAGAACAGAGCAGGCATCAGTGGTGATAGATAATATTGATTAAGTCACAGTTGGTGTCAGATGGGTTGCAAAGCAGCCAGCAGATGCACAAACAAAAATAACAGTATATAGTAACAATTAGTGAATTAATCAAGAGTATAATTCCAGCTTTTTATCAGCCCCATGCACAACAACCACAGTCAGACACCAGTTGAAGGGGAATAGTTAGATAAGCTTGCACTTTTCAGAAAATGTGTCTATTTTAATATAATATGCTAACACAAACCTCTCTGAACCTGAACTAATGCTAGGCTCAAGTTTTTATTGCCCGATATTTTCGCAGTGCAATACTCATGGCCATGAAAATAAATTACTCAAGCTTTTATTTGTTGTATAGCTCAGCGGTCCCCAACCTTTTTTGCGCCACGGACCGGTTTATGCCCGACAATATTTTCACGGACCGGCCTTTAAGGTGTCGCGGATAAATACAACAAAATAAAAGTAGTACCGGTACTGAAAAAAAGAAAATGTATTCATAACACACGTGAAAAGACCAAAGAAAACAGAGTTAACGATAAAAACGATAACAAAATAACACTGAAAACCGATAAAAACCCTGAAAACCATACATCTCACACCTGAGCCTCAACTCTCGCGGCCCGGTACCAAACGACCCCCGAGGCCCGGGGGTTGGGGACCGCTGGTATAACTAATCCCGGCCCAAAACAGTAACAGGACAAGAAATTTGTTTTCAGTATAGCACAAACAAGCTCAGAGGCAGAGAAGGAAACATGCCATATGGTGTGAGTCTGAGCAGAGGTGCATGAATATCCCAGAGCTGGCTCCCACCTGGGAAAACAAGACAATATCGTAATTCTAACAAGAGACGGGATAAGTGACTTAATCGCAGGCAACTATGAATGCAACGTTGCATCACTGTTCTCTGTGGGCGCCGCAAAGAACTCTGACGCTGCCTGTTCTCATTAAACGAGAGAACGTGCTGCTGCTGCTACTGGGTGTAAATGAGAACAGTGCGAAATGTTATTTATACTCTAACAGGTGTTCTGCTTTAATTTGCAGTTGCACAAGGAAAACCTTGTACACTCTAAAATGTTATTAAATGTTATAAAAACAGAAAGCTTAGTTTGGGTGAAGATAAACACACGCTAGCATGCAAATTTTCAATATTAATATACTTCTGCACATCACCTAACTGAGCATTTATCAAGGCGATGAGAAATGCGACTCACCTCGTAGACACACACCAGTACCCTGTAGACCAGAGCAACAGCCATCATCTTCTGCAGGTCCTCCAGGGACGTGTTCTCATCTATCTCCTCCACAATGAAGTGGGTGATAAATTTGGCAATGTCCCTTTAAAGAAGAGAGACAGTTTGTCTGTGCAAAGCGGCATAACTTGGAATTCAAGCAGATTGAGAGGCCTCATTTAAAGTTGAGTCTTTGCCCGTTTATCCTGGTGTTTTTTACTCACTTCATACCACTCAGATACATGATCCATAACACGATGGTGGCTTTCACACAAAACAGGATGAAGAAGTCCACAGTCTCTGCGAGGAACCTCTGGAGAGGAGAGGGGATGGTGTACTCTTGTCCTGCATGGCAGATGAAAAGACAACAAAACAGCCATTTTCATTACCGTGGTGCAACTCAAAGCTTCATAAACTCATAATCATTCACATATAATCAGTGAACAGACACTGCTGACAGTCACAAGAGAAAACAGAGGACGAGGAAAAACCTTGAAAGACTCTTAAGCATATAAGCTCGTTTCCTCTAGGTCATTTACTTAAGCCTGGTCAGACTCATGACCTAGCTTTAACACAGAGCTGGGTCTTACATTCAATTGTTATTAATCAGATTACAACAAATAAGCAACAATAATCAGCCCGGATGATTATCCTGCTTTAAAGATTACATTTTGATTACTTCCATAAATTCTTATTAAACTTTTACTAATCATAATGCTTTCAATTCATAAACAGTAATATATATTTAGTATGTGCACCTCTTGTGCAGTTTTTATGAGGGTAATTTAAAAACGTTTAAAGAGAAACTTACATTTGTGAGTTGTTTAAATATGTTTAATACTGAAGTAATGTAAAAGTATTCATGTAGACTGGGCAGCATGTGTTGTAATTAGCACTTAGTAACTCGCGCTGCCAAACCTGAGCCCTACCTGCCTGAGGCGGGTTCCCGTTCTGCTGCTGACCAGGACGAGCATCGGCACCCGGGAGCGGGTTGGTGGCTGAGCCCAGCTCGGTCCCGGCAGCCAGGTGAGGAAAGGAAGCTGCGGGGGATGTGACAGGATAGTAGCTGTACCAGCTCCTTGTGTCAAATGCTTGCTGCCCACTGACGGGTGTACCCGGCGGCGTCTGAGCGCTTATCCCCGGCGGAGGGAAGGGGAAAGCTGACAGAGCCACCCAGCTCTGCCAGCTGGCGTACCCCCAGTAATACTGGCACATCCACTGCTGCAAGTTTGCGCAGTATTCCGCTGTAGCGGTGCTCCGAGGCTGCTGTGCGTCACTTTCAGGACCGCTGCTGCTTTTTTCGTCCGTCATAGCCGCAAATATACCTCAGCGTCCTCACAGGCTTGCCTGAATTTGGCAGGAAAACCGTTTAAAACGCGTTTAGCCCTCAGGTAATCCTCCCGGTGCCCCGTTCATTAGCTCCCGGCTGGTGCAAGGAAGCGCCGGCTAAATGTGTTTGTAAATACGGGGACTTCCGGGACCACTCACTGCTATACGCCGCGCCCTGAGTCTGTGTCGTTTTATAATATTTATGAAGCTCAAATTAAAGACTTGTGTGTCTTTAAAACAATACTATCTACTCTATCGGTGCTTCATTTATCATAAATAAACACCATGTAATCACAATGGCAAGAAACTCTATCCCCCTGCTGTCATTAATGGTATGAGCCATTTAAAGGATCATTCTGGGGTTTTTTTGTTTGTTGTTATTTTATTCAGGTTCCTGTGGATACTTGTCATACTTTGAAAAGTACATTTCTTCCACCTTTGGCAGCCATAGCAAACATTTACTGCTTTTGATTT
Source organism: Haplochromis burtoni (assembly GCF_018398535.1). Lineage (NCBI taxonomy): Eukaryota > Metazoa > Chordata > Actinopteri > Cichliformes > Cichlidae > Haplochromis > Haplochromis burtoni. The sequence continues at coordinate 2,111,985 of NW_024582386.1, forward strand.
TTAAAATTATGCCCTTTATTGAGCTGTTAATTTTCCACAAGTTCACAGCACAAGTTTTAAATGTTTACCGCTAGTTTCCAGTTGTAGTGTGATTTGTGTTAGTGTGCTGTGTCTACTTGCTTCCACTACTGGCATCTCTTCCTCATATCTTAGCTCCTTTGGAGAAGGGCAGGAAATTCACAGCATCCGTCTAGAGCATGGGTCTGCAACCTTCACAGTGTTTGTTACAATACTCTGTTACATCCTTCATGGAAACTGTATTCCCTGATGGCTATGGCCTCTTTCAGCAGGATAATCTTCCCTGCCACAAAGCAAAAGTGGTTCAGGAATAGTTTGAGGAACACAGCAACAAGTTTGAAGTGTTCACATTGCCTCCAAAGCCCCCAGATATTAATCCAAGTGAGCATCTGTAGGATATGTCAGACACACAAGGCCACCTTGCAACTTAAAGGACTTCATGAAATGTTAACAACCTGGTGCGAAACACCACAGCGCACCTTCAGGGCTCGAGTGGAGTCCACGCCTTGATGAGTCGGGCTGTTTTGGCAGCAAAAGAGGGGCCAATGCAATATTAGACACATAGTCATAATGTTATACTTGATGTCTACAGTATATGTATAGCACGTGCAACATTACTCTAAGACTGCACCACAAGAGAGCAGCAGAGGTCTGTTTATGCACATTCAACAATACCAAATACAAACAACAGCATTACCTACTCTGTATTTGTACACTTTTATCAACAGTGACTGTATGATGTCTATTACAGTTAGGCTTATTGCAGTTTTTATGTTGTCTGCTTTAATTCAGGTGCATTTTCTGGGCTTTTCAAAATAAAATGATTCCTCACAGAACTTTTTTGACCATGTACATTCCCACCTCCTACCACATTAAGAGCTCACAAACATCTTAACTGAGTGATTTCTGCAAAGTGGTCTGCCGCTGAGGTCACTGGGGTCAAAAAGTCTAAAACTGGCTAGTCAGCTGATGGAAAGCTGTGCTGCTTTCGCTCTCACAAACTCTTTCGCTCTCTTTCTTTTTAACCCCACTTTACAGATGTTGCTCACGCCTCTCTCCCCTCCTAAATGTTTAACTTACTCACTCACATCAGTCTCTTTTTTTGTGTGTCTTCGCTGGCTATCGTTTTACTCCCCCTCCTCTCTGATTACCGGGGAAGTGAGGGCATTGTATTTGCTGACTGGGCTGGCCCGACTCTTTGGGTTAGGTGTTAGGTCTGCCAGATCCACATGATTGTGCCGGGCCTAGTGAATGGAGCCAGTGAGGCGAATGCCAATCCGCCCCCAATGAGTGTTATCCCAGTCGACAGAAACCATACGATGACTGTGCCCAAAAGTAATCAGGTCCAAATAAAAGCAGTGTCTGGCAAACACTGACCCCCATAGAAACCCAGCAACCTGGTGGGATTACTGCTGTGGAGGTGTGTCTGAGCGAGTGTGTGTGCTAGAAAAGAAATGAATGAGCAAGAGAGGTTTGGTGATCTGGTTAGTGGTGGGCTATGTATCACCCAGATAAGGAAGAATCTGTAATTTTATTGTGTAAAATTTATTTATAAGTTTCCATTTGTGGATGTGCTATAATGTCGTCCACGACATCTGAGGACTGTCAAAACTTAAGAAACATGAAGAGTAACTAAAATTATTACACAGCCTGTTTTTTTAAAAAAAATCTTCAAAGAAACCACAAATAAAAGTTTCATTGGATTGTGTGTTTCTGCTACTGCAATCATATTGGCAATAACACCAAATATTACGGTACTGTGCAAACGTTTTGAGTCATCACTTATTCTGGGGTTTTTTGCTTGGAAAATAGGACTTCAGTGCAGTGAGTTACTGTGTACTATGTGAGCACACATGGAAATATGGTACATAAGGCAGAAACAGAGTTTGTAGGATTCTAACGAGCTTAAAAGTCGATATTTGGTGTGACCACCTTTATTCTTCAACACAGCCTGAACTCTCTTCGACAAGCTTTCTTGTAATTTCTCTAAGTAGTCTTCAGGAATAGTTTTCCAGGCTTCTTGAAGGACATTTAACTGTCTTCTTTGGATGTTGATCTCTGTCAATATGATCCCCCACTTCAATCATGTTGAAGTCCAGGCTCTGGGGAGGCCAATCCACAACCGATAACGTTACATATTGTGATTTTCTGTCTAGGTATGCTTACTTACTGCATTGGCATTTTGTTTGAAGCTATTGCCAATCAGAGTCTGAGTGCATGGATCAAAGTCTGATGGTATTTTCTGTGTTGATAATTCCATCAATTTTAAGAAGATGCCACACACCACTGACTGAAAAGTAGCTGGAAGCCATGACACAGCCTCCACCATGTTTTGCAGATAGCTGCTGACACTGTTGAACCTCTCTCCAAACCTCCTCTACGCATACTGATTTTCAGTCCAGTTCTTGATTCGGTATTTCTAGCTCTAGTTCTTCTTTGCTTTGTGATTTCTATTTCTTGGGTTTTGTTCCTGGGCCCCTCACATTTAGCGTAGGTTTAGTTCTGTCTTCATGTTTATTTTCTTGTTCTCCAGTCGTGTCTCATGTCGCAGTTTGTTACTCCTGTCCCTGTGCTCCTTATTCCCTCTGTTCAGTGTCAAGGTCATGCCTCTGTGCATGTCGTGTATTTCCTGTTTTATTTTGATAGTCCCTGTCCTGTGTGGTGTGTGTCTGGTTTAGCTTCTCTTTGTCTTGTTAGGTCTGATGTGTCCCAGCTGCGTTGCCACCTGTTCCCCATCCTCTTGTTGTCCTGCCTCTGTATTTAAATCTGTGTTTCTCTCTGTCAGTTGTCATGCCGTACCCTCGGTCTGCTGTGTTTCCTCCCTCTGTGTTCCAAGTAATTATAGTTCCCAGTTCCTGGTTTATTTTCTCATGCTTTAGTTTGAGTTTTTGGTTTCTAGTTTTGTTTTGTACTGTTTTTCACCAATAAAACTGCCGCTTTCAGTTACAATTCCCATATTTGAGTCCTGCATCCTGCCTGCCACACAGCACACAATGACACTGTCTGAATAAAAAAAATTAAAAGACCTTCACAAAGCCTGGAGAAGTTTTGTTCAACAAGAGTTCGACTCCTTGTAAAGAATTTATAAAGAAACGAAGAGTGGCTCAAGACTTTTTCACGGTACTGCCTATAATGCTCATCCTGCTGGGATGTCACCATTGCTCGGATTTGGAGAGAATTAGATCACAGTGAGCGCCCATTTTAAAACCGCTGAATCTGCCTGTGCCCTTATTAGACCCCTATATTGTCAAGGTGAGATAAGGGAGGCACTTGGACTCCTCGAGTGTGTGTGAAGACACATGTTCTCCTTGTAAAGTCAACTTTGCTGTAGAGGAACACTAATGGCACTTAGAGCAGCCTCTCTCCTTTTATCTGAGGCAGCTTCTTAATTGGGTATTTCACAAGGAAAATATTTCTTCCTTTTGCACTCTGATTGTTTAGCTTTTGCTGGTGCGCACACTCACTGCCCTACATGGAAGACAGGCCCCTTCATTTTGATCATTCCTTTTGTTGTCTGAGCCACTGAAAGTATCTGTGCGCAACACAGAGTGTTCATAGCTGAGAGAGCTTGCTGTGTCTATAAAGGATATGGACAGTTCTTCCAGACACACTTAAAGGGAACAAGGTCACCAAATAACCTTAACTGCTCTGAAGTGCGCGATATGAGCTGAATTCTTTGTGTATTTGGTCTTCAGTGGTCAAAGATTCAGTCTCATTTCTGACATATTTGAGTTCTTAAATATAAACATGTTTCTTCTCTTTGAGTGGCTTTGATGGATGAAAACCGGCACCCGCCCCGGCGTCTCTCTGTGGGATATTTACAATCCACAAAGGAGGATAGCAGATAAGAACTTGGCATAGTTCTAATTAAATTTAACACTGATAACACTCTGACATACTCAGAATACAGCATCACCAGGCAATTACAGGGTTTAGCTTAGCAAAAACAGCTGGTCTTTATCAATTAGGAAGAGTTAAACACAGAACACTGAAAGCATCAGAGAATCAGCACTGAACCGTAAACGTGTGCGCTTTAGTCAGTAAAACTCAGCTGTTAATAAACTTATCAATATGGCAATTCTATCATTGAAATACAGGAGAATTTGACTGATAATTGATTTCTACACTAATCATCCACAGCATTAAAAGCACCTGTCTGCTATTTTTGGCCTCTTGTGTTGCTAAAATCATAGATTGTGGTTTTTGGGTTCAGTGGATTGCAGGGCATCACACTTCACAGATTGGGTTTGTTCCAGGGAATCCACCACGTGTTTCCTCATATTCAGATTAACAGTTTGCAGACAGGGTCAGTGCCTCGGGCTCTTTGTTGTGTTCTAGAGCAGTTTTTTGATGCGAGGGAACATGTGAGGATATTTTATTGAGGGAGGCCACTGTCATCATGGAGCACTGTTGCAAAATGGGTAAACAGAAGACTCATTTTGTATTTAGGTACAAAACCAAAGTCTATAAGGTGCAAAGAATCCACAAAGAAAGCAATTAGAATCCAAGAGATGAACTGGGAAACATATGGAGCAGTCAGCAGAATCTAAAAACAGACAAGGAGCACACCAAGCAGGATAACAGGAAGGATTAAGAGACACTGACAAAGGGAAGATTAAGGTTATAGATACACACAAGGCAGTCGGGGAGATAGGAAACACCTGGAGAGAAAGGCACACCTGAGCATAATCAAGGTGACAGAAGCCACAGGAAGCAAAAATAAAGGCCAAGCAAAAGGGACTCAAAATAAAACAGGAAGCAGCCAAACAGAGAAACATCTAACACAGAGACTGGGACGTGACACAGAAGGGAGAGCAAAAGGCACAAAAGGTCACAGATAAACTATAACCAAGACTAGAAACCTAAAGGGAACTAAGAGCTCAGAATATAAGGAAATACTTACAAAACACCTGGAACCAGGAAACCATGAAGATCCTGAATAAAAATCAATCAAACCATGAGAAACAACTTAACTTTCACACGCATAGAAATGGGAACTAAAGACAGTTCAATAGACATGAAAGCAAAAATGCAAAAAGAACGAAGAACCAAACGGATCATATAAAACAACAACATTTGAAGTCTCAAACTTTACAGCACGAGTCCCAGCCCAGTGAAGCTGAACATGTGGAATAGTTTATGTTAAAGTTCCTCAGATAACACCATATCTCTGGTGTGGAGCCCGTTACAAAAGGTCATAACTCTGGGGTTTTCAAATGTATCAAAAAGTATCATGAGTTTGTCAAAAAAACCCAAAAAAAACCTAGTTTGAGAAATTCCTCTCATGGTCATGTGTGAACTCAAGATCTGGGAGTCTGCAGGCTTTTTGTCCTTGCACGTTGTGTCATAAACCACACACTGCTTTAAGTTCTTACTGGACACAAAGGTTAGATTTGGAGTGCGTCTGTGATTTCAGGCATTCAGTCATCCAGAGAATGTGGGGTAAGGGGTCACCCGTATTGTTTTTAGAGGGTGGAGAGAGTGCAGCATGTGATTTGTGTATACATTACTCAGACTGGCCAAAATCCACGTGGCATTTAATGTTTCATGTAGTTTAAAGTCAGTTCTCACTGATTAATCTTCAAATCAGATTAATGCCTTTAATATCCTTCCCTAATTTCATGCAGGGATCAGAGACTCTTTTTAAAGAAAATGAGCAATTTTGTCGTACTAAATATATGTTTGTGCAGTCGAAACTTCAAAAAGCGAGAGCGCTGAAGAGGAACAACTTCATCTGCTGAGGCAGCAGAGGGAAGTCCTTGCTACCTTTGCCCCAAAGAACAGGGGGAAAAAAATCCCCTCTTAGTCTTATATGTATCAGTGAGAACCAATTAAGTAAATTATGTCTGCATCCCCAGAGCCTTGACAGGAACACCCAAGGGGAGAACGAGAGCACAACCGCTCTCCCATCAGCTTCAGTTTCGAGCAAATTCCCTCTCATCATCGTCCTCCTTCTCATCGCTTCCCTCGCCTAATTCTCTGCAGTTTCCTGCAGCTTTAATGTCCCGGCCTGTATTCACCTTTCTCCCACTGTTAGTACACAGCGGTGAGGAGGTGAGAGGTTAGCTCACGTAACAGTAACAAACCTCCCCTTCCTCTTCCCTTTTACATATCACACTCCCCTGTTTTGTTTTGTTTTTCCTCGCTCATTCCGTACGGCACTTTGTTCATATTCATTCATTCCACACCTTCATTGGTTTTTGTTTGGTTTTTTCTTTTTGGGGGGGGGGGGGAGGGTGCTCATTTTAAATGTACTCTAATCAGTGTTTGATCGTCACATTGCATTTAGTTACGGTGGAGCATCAAAGAGTAGAATTCCTGCAGAAATTGCAGATGTTGCAGCTTGCATGCGCCCAATGGAGAAAGCTAGTAGGTTGCTGTCGTGGTTTACTCGCACCACTTTCATCTAACTGAGTCCTTTCTGCTCAGCACCAGCCAGACAAAATCAACACTTGGTGGTGTACATAGTGGAGCATTTAAGGTCTCAAGATCCAGATGTTTCCATCAGAAACTCGTAGATACAAAAAAAGAGTCAATATTAGCGCTCTAAGTCCAGAAAGTGTGCCAAGAAAATATCCTCCAGCAGCTTGAACTACTGATACAAGGCCGGATGGATCCACATTCTGACCCTACAATCTGAATGTCACAGCAGAAATCAAGACTCATCAGACGAGGCGACATTTTTTCAATCTTCTGTTGCTCAATTTTGGTGAGGCCATGTGAACTGTAGCCTCAGTTTCAGTTTGAATTACTGTTATCCTCCTATCACCACCAAGCAGTCTGACTGCTCTCCTCTGACCTCTGGCATGAACGAGGCATTTTCTCCCAGAGAATTACTGCTCACTGGATATTTTCAGACCATTCCCGGCCAACCTTACAGAAGGTTTTGTGGGAAAATCCCAGCAGATCATCAGTTTCTGGGATCTTTGCACAATCCTGTCTGGCACCAGGAACCATATCACGTTCAAAGTCACTTAAATCGCCTTTATATTTGCCTCAAAGAACAAATATTGTCATTTTTGTGGCTCTAAATCAATATTTGAGTTAATCAGATATCATTATAAAATGTCTGTTTCCTCCAGTGTAATGAAGCGCTGCTGGCTCAGCAGACAAAATGATGACGAATTCTAAAATCAGAGCAAAAACCCTCAATAGACGTTTTGCAATATCTCACTTGTAATCTTCACCACCACCCACTCTTATTTCATTACACCGGTGTCTCGATCCAGACTTACAGTCACATGCTCTATTTCACTTTTTCATAATCAAAAGTGCCTGACGAGGCAAACAGCTAAAACAAAAGAGTTGACCAGCACAGAGTGCATGTTTGTTTAATGTGCAGCTGTGCATTGCAGGGAAGGCGGCCAAACTGTTTCCCAGTGAGTTTCACACGGACTTTAACTCAAACAGCTGTAAACCCACAGGCCTCAGAGTAGAATAGAATAGAATAGAATAGAATAGAGTGTGTAGATGTTACACGTGAAATAAAAAAGCAACTGTGCTGTTTTTATAAATGAGCTTTTTGGATGGATGTTAAATAAGTCTTGCTTGAAAGGTTTGGGTTTATGGTGCAGAAGGAGCTGTTTACAGTCCACTTAGAGAAAGGTCAGTCTGTGACTAATGGCTTCCGTTTTCCTCCCGCCTATCAGAGGCTGCCGTTATCTCTCCGCAGCATTGTGGGGAAGTGCCTGTTGCCTACAGCACGTTGCAATGTGTCCATCAAGCCAACTTTCCTGATGACCTATTGTTTTGTTTTGCTTTTAGCAAAGCTTTCCTATGAAAGTCTAAACTACCTGCATTCTGTCACTGATGAAAACTAACATCACATACTGAATGTACTTACTAGGAGTAATAAGGCAAACTGACACAAACGCAGCCAGTGTGATAATAAATCCTCTTAAGAGATGATGAAGATGCAAACATACACAAACTCTGCTAAACTCAAAGGAATAAAATCAATGTCTGAAATGCTCAATTCTGAGCGTCGGTCTCGTATTTTAACCTCCTCTGCTTTTTCCTGAAGTTAAATGGTTTGATTAAAAAACAGTGAAACTGTTGAATCTTCGTCAGACAAACCGCATAGCCTGACCTTTAAAATATCAGCTCCGTTCGGCCGTGCCACCTGCAGCAGAAGGTCAGCGCGTCCCCGTGCATCACTTATCCGCTGCTCTAGCCACTTAGATTCACACATTTTTGCTATTGTAAGCAGTGCGACGGAGAGCCTGCTGTATTGTCTGCAACAACGGGGCAAATATCTGTTCTGGAAGAAAGCAATCAGTTTTCAGACTGGAATGTCTGCTGCTCAAATCGTCAGGCTGGTAAATTATACCAATGATGATGTTGAAGCATTGGTTTGACGTTTGCTTTGTTTTCATTAAGCTTTCTAATTTCTGCAAACGTATTTCTTTATTCAGCGACTTCCTCTGTATGTATAGTGTATACATCTTTTGTTTTTGCCGCTTGGATTGTGTACTCTTTTGGCGTTTGAAGTTGGTTTTCCCTCACAGAAGTTCCGCTTAAGCTCTTCATGCTGTGGCCATAAAATAAACTGCTCTGCGTGTTGTAAAGTCACTGAGTGCTCTCAGAGGTCGCAGCGTGAAGAAAGCCTCGTGTGGACCTGAAATGGTTCTTCCCATCTGGCTCATTGTGGTCCCACACTTGTTAGTCCTCGCTCCCCCCTCTCTGGATCACCCCCTCCAGATTATAGATCACATGTCCTGTCACACAGTAGTCTTTCGAGTGGATAAGCCAAAAACTGTGACAACTGGTGGAGGATTCAGAGCAGAAAATACAGCCACTTCTGTTTATTGACTTTTTCTAAAGTAGGCCATCAGGAGAGTTGGCTTTCCATTCATTTATATGTCTTTGATCACAAAAAATAGACAAAATAGTAGGCAGGTAATTACATTTCTATAGAGCTTGAGGTCTGAGCTGCAGTGTTCCCAGGGGTACCCATTGTGTAGAGACTGGTTTGCATAGTCTCGCTTTAAAGATTTCCACCATCCTTCCTCCTTTCAGCTGTACAATCACTCATGGGGCTGTTATTCTGAGGTAAACTCGGACAGGAACTCCTGTTGAGATGACTAGAAAAACATAGATTATTTGTTGTGTTCTCAAGGGTGCAATAGTGTTTCCTCGTATACAGTACAGAGGCCCGTCAGAAGTTATATTTTGAGCTGCCTCTAAATATAAAGCAGTGTAACAGCATCATCTTAAAGAAGTATATAATTTAAAGATTAAACAGTGAGAATATGGACAGTCTGTTTCCTTTCAGAAAGACTGAGACTAAGTATGAATAACTGAACCTGTCAAAATCAAAAATATATCATAACTAAATTACTGAACTTAGTCAACAGCATTGGATTAGCTAAGCCTCTCTGTTCTCTAGTAGTATGCCTTAATTCTTCATGACATCGATTCAACAAGGTCCTGAAAGCAGCAGCTTTGGAGGAATCCATTCTGCTGGAAGCAGTCATCAGAAGATGAGTGCAAAGTGTGCCACCAAAAGCCTGAATTGTTGATACGAGGCAGGATGGATTTATATTTTCATGTGGCTTCTGACCTCGCCATTCAAATGTTGCAGTGGAAATTTAGCTCAACATTTTTCCAACCTTCTGTCGTGCGATTTTGGTGAGGCTGTGCAAACTGTAGCCTCAGTGTGGCCATCTGCTGCAAGGTTCAATGTGTTGTGCATTCACAGATGCTCTTCTGCATACCCTGATTGTAATGAGAGGTTATTTTGAGTTCCTGGCCCTGAGAGCTGTCACTCACTAGTTTCTCTTTTTTCTCTCTGTGAACTCTAAAGTCAGCTGCGCAGGAATATCCAGCAGATCAGCAGTTTGTGAAATGCTCATACTTATTCAACTTGTCACCAACTCTTTGAAAATTACGTAAATCACTTTTCTTCATCATTCTTAAGTAAAGTTTGAACTTCAGCTGGTCGCCTTGACCATGTCTATGTGCCTAAATCCATTGAGGAGCTGCCATGCGATTGGCTGATTAGATATTAATGTTAATGAGCGATTGAACTGGCATACCTAACAAAGTATGAACTCCTTATGATTGTCAGATTCAGAATTTAAATCAAAGACATGCTGTGTGAAAAGATCTGGTATTTTAAAGATTTTTGAGTTTAATCCAAACGTCTCTGCCGCAGTCTCTGGAGAGATGATAGCCTGCGCGCCTAGACAGAACAGCTTGCATAACATTCTCACACTTGTTGAAGAAATCAGAGCTTGCGAGTTTCAGTGGAAAAAAAGCCTTGTTGCATGGCAGCCAGCCTCCCCGACAGCTCCGAGGGGCCTCAGTGGACATATTTCTGCTCAGCTGTTTGGTTGCCCTGGAAACAAGCCAGTGTAGGCTACATATATAAATCCCATGGAGAAGATGTACAGGGAGGGGATCGTGTAGTCAAGGTTTTTAGCCAGCAAGGAGGCGCCGTTCACAGGAGTTACCCTTGAAAAGCAGGTGGATGTCGACCTCAAGGCCATCCCCGCCCTCCAGGTGCAACAGAGATAGCCTGCTCATTCTGTTTTTACCTCAGGTTTCCTGAAAACAATGCAGTCAGACTCAACAAGAAGCAGCAGCGAGAAAGCTGCCAGAATGAAACAAGTCAATGTCAAATGCTTTGCCATTTAAAAAAGCACATTAAGGAGCAGTCCCTCTATTTTCGATGTGCAGCTTGTGATGGGGAAATGAACAGAAGGCTTTTGGAGGTGACGGGGCAATTAGTCAGGTCACCTGTCTTTCTTTTCCTTGGAACTTCCTCTTTCTCGTTGCTGATTTCTTCTCTTACATTCAGACATCGAAGTCGTGCAAAGACATTAAAGGAAAACAAAATGATCTTTTGCTTTTTTTAGAACTGTTATCTGTCTAATCCTCCTTATCTTCACACTGCTTCAGATATTAAAACACACAGGAAAACAAACAAGCAGCTGAATCTGCTCCCCGTTTTGCAGATTGCAGCTCGTACTTCGTGCTATTCCACATCCCTCAGCATCCCTATACGTCAGCGCGTTTAGCAAGTATGAACTCATACTGTAGGCCATATCATGTATCTTTGATCCCATGGGTTTGCTTGGACATAAAAGGTGTTTATGTCTCAGAGTGCTGTGTTTAAAAGTGAAGGACAGACAGAGGAAGGGTGTCAGCGTCAGAAGTCAAGTGGAGCTTTCCAGATGTTATACAGAGGATGTGAGTTCATTCTCTTAAAGTCCAAGACAATCTTTCTTAACACAAAACAACCCCAATGTCAACAAGTTACCTTTGTCTCTCGTGTATGAGAGCGCACACTGGGTGAAGCATACACGCACAAGCAGTGCCGCAGTGTTTGTTTAGTGCATGAGTCACTTTCAGCAACACGACATACAGTATATGCCACATTGACCTTTTTCCTTAGGTTCTTTTTCTTTACTTCCTTCGCTGCCAGTCCACTCTCTCTGTGGGCTTCCAACTATCTTCCTCCTTCCTGAGCAGTTTCCTAATTGCTCCGCGTTGCTGCAAGGTTCACCTCTGTCAGCAGTAGGCAGCTGCAAGATCAGGACCTTTCCTCTTCAGTGGAACACCTCCCTTTCTGTCCTGCTTGGCCGTGGGCTGAAACACTATTATTTCAGATGGTCAGCTGGAATCTCTGCTTCATTCACTGAGTTCATGTTTACGCCTGCACTGTGTCTGTATCTGCGTACACCTTCCACCGGGTCGAGTTGCAGAATGAGATTCTCATTTTCATTTGGGGAAAGATGTGAGAGATAAAAACAAATAGGTGGAGATCCACTCTCCAGTCCCTGCAGTTATCCAAACAAAAATGGTGCAGATAACAAGCGGTGCACCTGTAAGTCAATCCATAGCAGATGTGTTCTGCCTTCTCTGACTCTGAAAACGCACTTTTTAAATAATGTTCTCACAGAATGCACTGCTTTAAATAGTATTCACATGAAGAAGATATAAAAGCAGCAACTCCTCAGGTGAATTCAATCAGGCTTTTTTTTGTTTATAACAGCAAAGATGATGCAAGTTTGAGGAATCGCTGGGTTACTGTTGAAAGTCTGGAACAGTGATAGCTCAATTTTAAGATCAATAAGGCAAAGTGCTACAAAAAAGCCAATCGAAAAGGCATAAATAAAGTACCAGCATCTATGTAGACTTTTTCTAGCCTTCCTGCCCACTCACTTGACCCGTCTCGAGTCCGCACACCTTAATGCAATCAACAATAGTGCGTGGCACTCCTCCAGTGTGCCACCAGTCCGCACTAATACAATAAAAGAAAGAATGTTTTGAAGGATTTATTTCTGTCTAACTGTGTTGCGTCATTTGTGTTGTTGGCTATTTTTGTTGCACTAAACCCTCATTTATCAAAATGGACAAAAGATGTAATTATACTTCTGGAGAGTTGCTTCCTGGCATTCTTCACATTACCGTCCGTGCCAGACAGTCCAGGAAACCCACAGAGATCTGATGTTTTTTTCTTTTAGCCCAGATCTTCTTTTATGATGTTCAACAAAGACAAAATAAAATCCATCATTTGTCATTTGAAACTCCCCGTTAGGCCTTTGTTGCTTCTAGTTTTGAAGGTACGAGGCACATATTATCCTGTTTATGGTGCTTCTACTATATTTACAATAACCGTTGCAGCTAGCTGAAGCCCTACATGTTTCAGTGAAAACTTGCATTTTAAAAAATGAATTCATAAATTGAAAGAACCGGTTTAATTCAGTGGCGTGTTTGTGAAGGTTCTCAGTCATCCAGGTCATCGTAGTCTAAGGAGCTTGGAAAGAAAAGCGTCTGGACTTCTTTAAGTTGCTTGAAGACGTTTCACCTCTCATCCGAGAAGCTTCTTCAGTTCTAAGGTCAAATGGTGGAGAGTCCCAGATTTAAACCCAGTGGGAGTATCCCCCCAAAAGCAAAAGGCATCAATTTCCTGACAAACTTGCTTGCTATCAAATGTCCAAAAACACAAACAAAAAGACTTGTACAGTGATCCGAGGGGCTTAAGAGGAAACCTGATGTCAATACAATGTAAGCTGTTTGATGAAGAGTTTCTTTTTTTTCTGTACTGAAAACAAGTTAAGTGTAAATTTGAACCTCAGACAATGCATTCAGACTCGTGCTGGATGCTGTTTTGCAGTTGCTCTGGTAGATTTATGCTTTCCTCTTTTTAAAAAAGGAAAACAATGTTTAAAAAGAGCTCTTAACACACCAACACAACTCCACTTGACCTTTGCTAGCTGTCCACTGTGATACTACCCTTCTCTTGGCAGTCTCCCAGAAGTTCAGACACTGTACGTCCTTGGCTGCTCTCAGTTCTATTGTCCAGGCTGAAGGGAACGAGAGCACTGGGCTGCAGTTCCACCTGGTTCAGCTGTTTTGACCATTAGAGCCAATCAGTTCTATCGTCTCCCTTTCCTGTCATGGGAAAGTGGCGGTCGGCTCTCGAACAATCTCCCCAACATACAAAAACTTGACAAGTGGCCAAAGGGTGGGAGCGCCTGTTGGGAAGACCCGTAATGTTTTGTGTTTTCCATGTACTCCATGTTCATGTACAGCTGCCAGTACATGTGCAATGGGAAATGTTCAACCTCCCAAAACGGAAAAGGGGCTTTAGTTCCCAACTGACCTCTCAATACTTCTAAAAATGAGTTCACATGCCTCAAAGAGTCCCTGCCAACACACATTATACATCATGAGAAAGGCAGGATTGCTTCCTGATTGAATTTTAAGTGGGGGTGGTATGTTCAAATCTTTGTTTTTGTCTTCTGACCTTAATGAAGAAGAACAAAGAACTACATAAAGCAACGCAGATTTAAGAAGCCACTGCATGTAGAATAACTGCTGTAATCACCATGAATGGGATCCCATTAAAGTCAGACTGCCAGATTAGGAGGCATGTTCCCATTAGAGCACTTTAAAAAAAAAAAAAAAATTATTAAGACATTCCTCAGCACGGCCCAGTGGATGAATGCTTTCAAGTAGGTCACAATTAAATCAAGATATTATCCAAAAAGCACGAGGCGAACTCACTTGCTGACCAACATTTAACAAACTCAGAGGCACACACGACAGTTTTTTTCATTCATTTTTATTCAAATCACCACAACAAGTCCAAATGAAACCAAATGCATCATGTTGGAGAACACAGGCACGGAAGAGTGATTTTTATCAACACAGCGAATAAGAAAAGCAGAGTACGCCGGTACTTTAGTTTGGTATTGCGCTCATTGAACTGAGCCTGTCATCCAGCAGTGCATCCAACAAGTGGGCTGAAAATTGAAAAAGAAGAGAAAAACTCCCTCCATCATGCCTCCTTTACGTATGTCCTCACTGCGATCACGTCTCCCATGATGCATTTCTGTGTGGAAAGAAGACGTCAGGTGATTAGAAGAAATCTGCATGTGCATCAACTCTGGCAAAAAAATCATGCAGAGCATACAATCATATAAGAGGTCACTGCCAGATTTATTTATTAAAAAAATTTAATTATATAAATCTTCCTCAGGTATGTTGTGATGTTTTTATTTCCTGTAAAACTCCTCACTTTAAGACAAATACCTTTTATCTTATCATCCTAACAGGATCATTGAGTATAAACCGTACATTTTAACACACATTAACATACTAAATCTACTATAAAACATATAGAACAGGGGAAAGTAAAATAATTTTACGCAGAACTTCTAAACAGATAGTTTGAAGATTTAACAAAAAAAAAAAAAAAAAAAAAAAGTCACACCGCTATCAATTTCCCATCTGTGATCTCTCTCTCGATATTCGTTTCTTTGCCATCCCAGCTCTGTTTCTGCACAAGTTTGCCGTTCTCCAGAGTCACCACGGTCTGCAGGGCACAAAACAGACAAGTGGTCACGTCCAGCACAGATTAAATCAATAATCAATCATCTAAAAGTCAGGCTGTGTAAATGCTTGTTCTGTCTTTCTAACCCTGGTCTTTCTGTCGTCTGCGGTCGTCTCATCAAAAGGTTCGTTGAGTTTGAACTTGATTTCGGTGGTTTTGAAGGTGCTCTGAGACTTCAGGCATATAGTCCCTTCGTCGTCCATAGTCACTATTAAATTGGGCTTGGTCCGGTTGCCCACCTGCCGGGTTGCAAATCCCACACCTGCAGAGCGCGAGGTGTCAGGAAATGTGTCAGATGTAGAGACGCTTTTTAATTAAAACGTTAAAAAAAAACTATTGTGAAAACTTGAGACAATAAAATTAATTACAATTGAGATTAAGATGTTTCCCCCCTAAATTTAGCTCCAACCACAGACGTTCTTACCGATTGCTTTCATGTAGTCGTCAAAATTGTCGCTGGAAATCATCTTCCATGTTCCAACAAATTTCTCGACCATTTTGCAATCCTTGAAATTTTTTTTCCTCTTTATCCTCAACAACAAAGTGTGCAGCGACTCTGGGTTCAGCACTCTTCCAGTGTGGGAGCAGAGTGTGGCCGTTTTAAAGGGACAGTCTTTTTTTTCAGCAACGGGATAGGAGCCAATCACAGCCTGCAACGTCATATAACGAATTGTTGAAATCCCTCCTCTTGTGAGTTTTTCCCTTTTCCCCCACTTATTTATTTATTTTAATCCTTGACATAGTCGTGGCAATAGTTTTATATTCTAAGCTACATGTGTATTTATCAAAATTAATCTTCAAACACGGTAATTTTATACAGAATAAACAATATTTTTCTTTGTTACAGTTTCTCTGGTTCCAGAGATGTCACTTTATATGGCGGGCCAAACAGGCCAAAAATGACATATTTGTTTTCAGCTTGGCTATGAGCCGTCATTCTGTAGTGATCTGCTGATAAGAAGCCATTCCTCTTAACAGGTGAAAAATTGCCCTCCTAGTTTTAGGCTTAATCCCCCTTTCACGCCTGCAGGCAGTATCCTTCAAGCTCAGGTCGTCTACCAGAGGCCTCGGAGTTTGAGGGTCCCGCGCAGTATCTTTGCTGTTCCTAGGACTGCGCTCTTCTGGACCGAGATCTAAGATGTTGTTCCTGGGATCTGCTGGAACAACACTTTTACCATGACAGTATCATGGTACAAATAACGGTGGCATGGTGGTTAACACTGTGCTCTCAACGCAAGAAGGTCCTGAGTTCAAATCCATCACATCCTTCTTGCCCTGTGACAGCTAGGAAAGGCTCCAGCACAATAGAATTATTATTATTAGGCCTTTGTAGGTGAACATTAAGTCAAATTGATTTTATTATTAGTTTGCTGACTGATTTCATTTTGAGGAAATACAAACAGGGGCTCTGTTGATATTGTGATGACCTTTACTTCAGTTAAATTCACTTTGGATCCTTGTGTCTTGTTAAAGACTGGCAAAACTGTAATGTGTAATTTTAACTACAGGCTTGAATGTGATTAGAAAAAATCAGTGACTGACTGGTTTTTGCAGTTTTTTCACACCCAGTGACCTATTTAAGGTAGTTGCAGCAACCAGCTGGTCCCTGATCATGCTGCACCTCTGCTTACTGATTACCAGGCAACTGCATAGGTTTCCTGGTCGGAGGCAGCCTGTCTTGAAACAACTAGACAGCAAGGAACGCCGCGAGGTCGGAGACCCGGTCCTCATCTTCGAAGCAACAATTTCAAAGGCAACGAGATCGACATAGTTGCACACAGTCACAATAAATTTGGTCTCCTACCATCGTTTTGCTTGTCAGTTAAAGAAAAGTCATTTGAAGTCATTTATGTTACAGTTCTTTTCAGGAAACCTGCCAAAAAATAAGTGTGTGGATGCAATAATGATCCATTAATAAAACATTAAGTCACAGATGGTAACGGGACAGAGGTTGACTATGTGAGAGGGCAGGATTTCACTTATCTGTGACTGGGTGAAAGGCTTTTTTCTCCTTTTCAGATGGGCTGGATGTAAAACTCTGTGCCAAATTACAGCTTTGCTGTGTCAAAGGTTGGAGCTTGCATGACGCTCTCTCAAACACTGGAATGGTCTCCTTTATCAGGAAAATGACACATTATGCAAGGACACACCGTGACCCCGTACTGATCGCAGCAGCTTTTTTTTTTTTTAGCAGTTAAAGCATTTTAATTGATCCGGCGAATGTTGTTGGGAAATAACCCAGCTGAGAGAAACTATTTGGCCATATGACAAAAACGATACAGTTCTCTTTATTTTTTACTGTTTAGTTAAAAGGGCACAAAAGAATTTGACTATTAAATATTTAACCAACACAACATTTTAGATTAAAGCCAGTCAACACCATGTGTATGAAATGGAATAGTTTTACTGTACATGTTCAACAATATTCACAGATAAATACACATCTGCCAAGCTCATGATTATTTCTTCTCTCCAACTTTTGCCTGCGGGTCCTTGGCGACGCAGCGGGATTGAAAAGCACTCAGCATCTCACTGCTGGTCAAATTTGCTCCCTTCATCAGCAGCTTCTCTCCGTCTACTGCGGAAAAGAAGGACAAAAACACAATGAGATGACTCATAAGAACAACATGCTTAAGGAGTACAGAAAGGAAATGTTCAAAAGTTCACTCTGCACAAAAGTCGAGTAAGACACGCTGCGGCTCTGCTGACCTGTGGCAGACATCTCCAGCTTTGTAAAAGCCTGACTCACTGCGTGAGTGATGCTAATTGTATGAAATTCCAAGACTGGGTCATATGTTTCTGAGTGTATGAACTGCACATATGCACCATTTCCAGGACTTTATCCTATTTTTGAGTTTTTAGAATTTTTTTTTATCATCTTTGGCTCCCGTAACATATCTGGATCGGGCTTTTTAAAAACATAACCAATAAGAGAGAACATTAAAACAGGTTACGACTGTCTTGAGTCAAAGGTTAAAGTGAACGTCTTAGTTGCCTTATCATCGTTGTGCCTGGAGGTGATTGTAGTTATGATTTGGTGCTCCAGAGTGATGGATGCATCAGGGTAAGAAGACAGATGGATGAAGTGATGCCTACTGTAAAACTCTGTGCGGGCGGCGTTATGATCAGGGATTACTTCAGCTGGTCAGGTTGACGTTAGGCAACAATTTCTGACCACAAACCGAGATCAGCTGACATCTCTGAAAAAACTGAATGGCCAAATTTTTCTATGAAAAAAAATCTTCCCTGACAGGGAAGATGCATAAGATGGAGCCACCAGGCTCAAACTGTGAGAGAGTGGTGGAGACAGCATGAATTGGACACCACCTTAACCCCACATTGAGAAAGACTTTATGCACAAATACAAGTTCTTGACGGAAAATGAACACACCTGTATAAAATGACATATTCTGTCTTAGCAGCAGGTTACAAAAGTCAGACAGCTACTTTTGTATGCATTATTATCATTTCATTGCTAAATTTCACAAGTGCTAGACGAGCCAGTTATGAAATTACACATCACTTCAGACAGCTGAGGGAACGACGGCAACTATCTCATCCAAAATAACTCCACCCATGAGAACACTCCCATGAAGTCTCATACTGACAGCTCAACAACCGTCTCCAGATTGATCTCCTTAAGATGTCGTGAAATAACAAGTTAGCAGGCCTCCCCACCTATAAAACTACATGAATCACATTTTATTCCTCTTCAACAAGTGAAAATAGTGGACTGTGTATAAAAATACCTGTAATTTCTACAGAGTTAATGCAATCATTTTGTTAAACCCCTCGAGTGACATCTTGATTGTTTAATTTAAAATCAACTGTGGTGGAGTACTAAGATAAAACTAGAGAAAAAAAACAACTCATGGACCAAACTCTGCCTCCCCCACTCATTCTAATGTGCTCACGTCATACTTACCATAAGTGATATCCACTACGGGCTCAGACTTGTCATGTTTCACCACTGGTATCACCTCACAGTTCATGTTGGTAGCTCTGGCCTTCTCTGAACCCACTAAGTTCAGAAACTCCCTGTGGGACAGGAAAAAAAAAAGAAGCTTTTTTAGATTTACCTTATAACGCATTAAAGTGACTAAGTACATTTCTTATAGTATGGTATGTTAGCACAACTCGAGATGCTGTAGTAGATGTGAGTATTTCCACAGTGGGGACATCGAGTATGACACACTTAGCTCCATTGCACTGATTTTACAGCAGTAATCACTAGTTACTCTACAGTTTCAAAGTAAGGTTGACACCAAACCGGCAAGCTGCTTTGAAGTTAGACGAAATAAACTTGAAATCTACACATTAAAATAGTGTTTAAACATCAGTAATAAAGATTTCCCGTTAGCTTTGACACTTTGTGTATTTTCTCAAAATATTTGTGAACCGTTGATTAAGGCAGTAATGTACACTCTAAGGCCACTTTAATAGTTACACCTCTTCAAATGCTTGTTAACACAAGTATCTAAACTGGGTGTGTAGACAAGTGGTCAAGACGGCCTGATGAAGTTCAAACCAAGCATCAACCGAGTGACTTTGAGCATGGCATGGTTATTGGTGCCAGACAAGCTGGTCTGAGTACTTCACAAACTGCTGATCTGCTGGGAATTTCCCGCACAACCATCTCTGGGAGAAAATATCCAGCCGCAGTCATCTGGGTTAAAATGCCTTTTTGAGGTCATAGATCAGAATAGAATGGTAACACTGCTTCAAGCTAACAGGTAGTCAAGAGTAAATGAAACAACCACTCATTACCACCATGCAGATGCAGAAGAGCATGTCTGAACACAGTGTGTCAAACCTTGAAGTCGGTGGGACTTTGGCAGCAGAAGACCGCTCTGGGATTCAAGTTAGCTAACAACAGGAAACTGAGGCTAATATTCACACAGCAGGTTGGGAAAACATTGCATGCTCTGAATTTCTCAATTTCTGCAGTGACATTTGCACAGTATAAACACAGAGAAACATAAAAACACACGGAAACGTGGAAAATCACTACCCAATAATAAAGTGGCCGGTGTATATAATGACCGTATAATGTCATGTGCAATCTAGATAACAAAACAAACGCAAGTGCTGAGATTACTTCAAGCAAAACTTACTTTTAAACCTTCCATTAAAAGAGTTTAGACGAGACTTCGTGCAGCATGTCATATAGTGTTGCTATGAATTTACGGAGGGTTTCTTCAACTAACATTAACCAAATGTTGAATGTTTTAAGGGTGTCTTTACTAAGCATGAAAGCCAGCATAACCACAGTCTATTCCGACAAGCATCAACGAGCTATACGCTACATAAAACATGAAATGACGTTGCGGTTGGCGGCTGCTGGCTGTCGCCAACAGCCTTATTGTCAAATTACGACCGTTACCCGCCTTTCAGGCACACTGAACGGCTCTCCGACACAACAGCAGCGTCAAACGCGCCTTTCTTACCGTGTGGACCGGACATTGGACTCGAACGGACAAAACTGAACGGTTATTTTCTTCACAGCCTTCAATACCACGGTCGCTTTGCTGGGAGCCGCCATGTTTTCGATTTAATGACCTCTAACCTCGCCAGAATGGGGTTTCTCACATGGGCCACGAGAGGGCGCCACAGGATTAAGGATTCCAGTAGCTGCCTCACTAACAGGTCCATACAAAGGTAATTATTATTCAACACGACATGGAGCTGTTACTTTATAAAGAATGGGAGGTGATCATGATTTTTTTAGCTTCATAGTTATTAAAGCAGGTGTTTTCCTATCCTTGCAGTCTTCTGCTACAGATCAAAAGATCATTCATAAGATCATTTATAAGCAAAGCAGGGACACACCAACAAATGTTTTCCCCTCTAGGATATTATGCATTAACTTGTGAAGTTATGCATTGTCTATTTAGTTAGGCACTGTCTGTTTAATATCAGCGTTTCCTGTGACTTGACAGAGTAAATTATTGGTGTAATATTGCTGTAGTACTCCCATAGCTTCACCAGTGGAAGCAGTTCACTGATAACAACACAAGTTGCGACACGGCTTTTATACAAAAAAGTGACTGTTATGTAAACACCAACATCCCCAATCAAAGTGACAAATTCAGAGGAAAAGTGACTGGGGCACCTTCAGGCGTGCAATCATCAGGACGTTGGAGAAGGGGGTCTGTGAGGAAATAATTCAATAAAGGAGGTGCTGCTGTTCAAATAGACAATCTAACACTTTTTTTTTTTTTTTTTGCACATTTTGGGCGTGACCCCTTTAATACTTCTCAAGAGTGATACTTAAAAATATTTTTGGGGATCAGATACATTCCTCTCATTGAACAGTTTGTTTTCCTGTGACTTAAAAAAGAAGAAGAAGAAGAAACCTTGCACATACTAATTACCTCATCTAAACTTTATCAAGGCCTTTCTTGACCTCTGCTCGCTGCAGCCGGTTATTTATAGACACCCCTGGTGTCAGGGCCTGAGCAGAACAAATGTGTTGTTCTCAGATCAGTACGCCAGAGTGTGTGCTGTTTATCCCAGCTCTAACACGCCTCAAGTCTCTTTCCTGTGAGCGACAGCCCGACCCAGCCTGTGACAGTCAGCAGAGGCACGAGGGCTCTAAATTTAAACATTAAGGCTACCGAGAGGCCGAAGCATTTCCTATACACCTCCCACCACACACGCGCACACCCATGCACACACTCACACACAATAAGTATTTGTCGGAGGCTTACTGTAAGAAAGTTGGGGAGAGGGCGGTCAGAAACAATAAATGCTCCAGGGGATGTTGACCTCAGAAAGAAAAGGGTATTGTCTTTATGTTGGAGTTCATCTATGAAGGCCTCAGCCTGAGCACAATATGAACTTATGAGATGGTCCCCCTGGGAAGCTGTGGTGTTTAACATGAGCTGCCATGTCTTCTTCTTTGCCACAAGGCTCTATCATTGCTGTTTCTGCAACATGTTGAAAGAAATTCATGCTCTGGTGCCAAAACCCTGTTTTGAATTGTTGTTTCCTCCTTAAGAATGACACCCAAGTTAGGTATGAGTGTAAACCAAAGAGGCTGTAGTATGAAAGAATGAATCAGAAGTGACTATAACAGCCTCCAAATGAATGGCTGATGGGTAATAGAGATGAATTCACTTCTGAGGAAAGGTGGAGGATTGTGGCAAAGGGCCCCACCACTGAGAGGAATCACAAGGGCGTATCTGTAACACAGAATCATCGTACTGCTGACAAAATGGAAAGAAATCAAACACACTGAGTGCTCTTACTCATTAGTGAGTGCTCCCTGTTTCAATGCCTCTCTGTAAACCTATTAAATATAAATTAAGCATAAAAACTCATAAATCAGTAAATAACAAAAAACGATTCCTGCTGAGTTCCTTCCAGCAAACTGTGCAAAGTACAAAGCTACAAGTATGAGAGAGTACTGCACTACAGCCTGGAACTGTTACACTGTTCAGTGCATTGCATGTAATGGTCTGGATTGAACTAATTATGGTAATTAGTTATAATGTTTTAGGCATCGTAAAAAAATAAATGATACCTAATTTGTGGGTTTTCTTCACTGTGAGAGAGATTTAATAAACCTCAGACACGGTTACCGGTTACTTTACTTCTGAAAACTCAAAAATGTCCACATAGCAGCCAGGTAAAGGATCCAAATTGACTACACATCCCATAATCCCTCTTAAAGCTTATATTTGAATTAAATGAACAGGGTTCAGTGCCCTGCAGAAGAAGTGACTCTGCTGCACATCTTCGCAAGCCACTGGGAGACGGTCAAGGCCACTCATAGGAATGGCCGACTACATTTCCCGTGAAGCCCTGCGGGGGCAGCTCTCTGGCACTCCTCCTCCGCCTCCTCCTCACAGCAGCGTCCTGGCTGGCTGGAACGGCGGAGCAGACTGAAGTGAGCGTCCTGAAATGCGCGCAGGCTGAAGGACGAGCCGCATCGCTCCGTGTGCGGACACCGATCACTCTCACACCGGCTTCATGCAGCGCGTGGACGGCGTGGACAGAGGTTAAGAGCTCAGCGGGAAAAGCCAGGCGCACTTTTCTATTCAGAGCGGCCGCTGAATGCTGGGTTTTTTAGACTGTCTTCTCCGCTCCGGTAAGTGCATCTTCACATCTGTGTGTAGAAGTTGTGTTTTTATTCGTTGTTGTTGTTTTTTCAATATGTGGTCGGTATATCCAGTGTTATGCCTCTCTTTGTGAGTGACTGTCTGTGTGTGGACGGCTGCATTGGGAAACTTCAAGCACAGGCTGAGTGTACTGAGAGTTGTGACTGCGGCAGGCAGAGAGGCAGCCTCGGTGTTCGCAGTGAAACCAAATTTAAGAAGCGGTGACAGTCACGCTGAGACAGGGACTTGTTGCCCTCCGCTGAGCGTGTCGTCTTTCCAGCTGATTTCCAAGAGTGGCGAGCTGTCTGTGTCTTAATTCTCGTTTTTTCCCCTGCACACTTTGTGTACGGTTTAGGGCTGCTGCAGTACATCGAGCTTTAAAATGAAAAACAGTGCATGCGCTTTAAAGGATGCAACCTAACATAACATCTATTGCTTAAGTTTTGCACGAGCTCATAGCTTATGATGTTTTTAGGAAATTCCTGGTGATTCTTTTAAGGATCACAAGATCATTATCTGTTTTTTTAAAGATGCATATTAACTTTACCATACACACGGATACGGTCATGTGCGTGGATGTTGAGCTCTGTGGATCCCCCCCACCGCTCCTCCTCATTGACACTAACAAGTATGGGCCGTCTTTCCTCCCTCTTCATAGCTCCAAGCAGCCATGCATGCCCTACTGCATGCACATGCATATACAGCAAGTTGCAGATGAACCTCAGACAGCTTTCCCTCCCTGTAATCGTGAATAAGAATTTTCCCTCTGCTCACCTGCCGGATAAATAAACACCCCCCTTTTCACTCTCTGTCACTTCTCCCAGATTTGCCCCCCAAGTCTCCCCCTCTCCTGCACACGTTGGCACACACACTCACACAGGCAAACAGAGCCAAATGCCACCCAAAAAAACACCCCCATCCTCCCTCCGTCTGTGCTCAGTTGAATACGATATGTTGGCAGACCATTCACCCTGCAGCGGTCTGGCTTTTCACAGAAGTTGACATTCACTTCACTTCAGCAAACACAGTTTGTGCTTTGTTTCAGCTTCTCTCTGAGTTCCTCCTGTCACGTGCTAAACATTAACAAATTTGTTTTTTTGTGTTTTTGTTTTTTTTGTCCTCCTTTTCCTCTTTCCTGTGACATCACTTGATAAGAGCCCTATGGATGAATTCCCACCTCTGTGACAAAACTGATCCTTAATTTGTTTATTTGTTTTCCATACAGCAACAATGACTGCCATTCAGGCCTTTAAGCCTTTATGGAAATCAGAGGATTGGGAACGATGCTTTAAAAACGTTGAAATGCTCAGCCTGATGAGGTACGATCATGTAATATTATGTTTATAGAAAGTAGCTGGCGGGCGTTTGCAGCTTATAACATGCACATGTCAGACGGGTCAGAGCGGGATGTCTGCGTATGATTAAATCTCTGTCACTGTAAAAGCAACTGTGTTGGGCGAATGGGAGGGCGAGCTGAATGCTTTGTGACACTTTTAACTCTAGAGTATTCATAGCCTTGCTGCTAATGCTGGAATTTGAATGGAGATGAGGGGCTGGGTATGTGCAGCTGTTGTATGGAAGAAGGGAAATGAGTGAGTGTTCCCGAAAGAGTTGCAAGGTTTGGAAATTTTGCGGCCTGGTGCTTTTACTCTATAACCGCAAGAGTCCAACAGGTTTCCACACAAGTTCTTTGTCATTTTTAAGCAATTTTGAACCTTTTATTGCTTCTTTTTCTTACTGGTTTGCTCAGCAACATCGCAATAGTCAACTACACTGTGCTTTGACACCTCCTAGCTCACGAGTTAGTCTAGTGGTTTGGATACAGGCTTATAAATGATACCTGTTAAGCAGGTGCTTCCAGGAAATAAAAATAAATGCATGGTAAAATTGTGACTTCAAGTTGTAACACATGTTAGTAAAATGACTTTGTAGAAAGTCATTTACATCAGAAAATGGTTCTGTATTCTAGAGGGGTGGAGGTTGAGCAGCTGCAGGCGGGTCGGCGCTCATTAAAACTGGCCATAATGTGTATGGTCTGATAGAGAGCCCAGTGATGCTGCTGCTGCCCCGGGCCTGAAGGTCCTCCTGCTGAAAGGATAAAGCATAATCACTCTCTGTCTGATTGCTGCGCGACTATTGTTTCATCATAGGCTGTCAAGATGTCGTTTAGCAGACTACACACATTTCACAGTCAGTTAGGCTTTAACAAGCAAGGACATCAGCCCCATCATTGGTAGGCAAACAGTGGAGCGTTTGGATGTGCACCTCAGATTTTACAATTACCCTGCATTTGTCCTGAGGGGAAAAAAATATGCAGGCTTGAGTCTGGAGGAAGTGCGTGTTGCTGTGTGCGAGTGTTTTTGTTTAATGTCAAGCTTGCTTTGAATTGAGTAGTTTCTGCTCTTATGAAAATGGAAAATGCTATTATGTGGTGTTGTTGCAAAGAGCATTTCTTTCCATCATTGATCTGGAACGGAGAAATGGAGGAGCTAAATGTAATTATTGTCCCTCTCCACGCAGTTTCTGCTGTACTGGTCTGCAGGAGATAAAAGCAACGTGAAAGATTAGAACAGCTGTGTCCACTTTTTAGCTGCCCACCCTCACAGCCATGTCAGAGGGACTTCGGAAATTTGTTTCAAACAACTCTGTCAGCTGTGGTTTAATATTAACATACTTTTCAATCCAGTGCTTTCAGCTACTTCTGTATCTATTAGCTATTACTGTCCGGCTGAACCTGTTTAACCACTACATGTAGCTAAAAAATGCATTCTTACAGTTAGCTAGCACTGCTAATCCACTGTTAGCTAATAATTTAACTGCTAGTCATACTTTTAGCTAAATAATTTGTAATTTATTTTATTTATAATTTTTGCTTGACACTGTTCTCTAACTGTTTATCCATCATCTTTGGCTAATCTTTACTCGCAACTTCAGTTGTTACCCAACAGATAAACCGCTAGCTGTATTTTATTACACATCTTACCCATATTTATTAATAATTTAGCTTGCTACATGAGTTTGCGGTACTTGGGCAACATCTCATTTCTCTTTTTTTTTTTGCGAGGAAAATGAAAAAAAGGTGCAGCAGAAACATAAGCAAACATGGAAATACATGGCAGAGAATCTACGGTTCTAACGAGCTTGAAAGTTAACATTTGGTATGACTGCCTTTATTCTTCAACGCAGCCTGAACTCTCCTAGACAAGCATTCTTGTAATTTCTTGAAATAGTCTTCAGGAGTGTCCAGTCTCCTTGAAGGACATTCAAATCCCACACTGCTGCAGCATTGTTGAATCCGGGTTTTGGGGAGGCCAATCCATGACATTGATTTTCGAATTTTTATTCCTCGGTGGATCAAAAACTGATGGTACTTTTCTATATTTATCATTTCATCAATTTTGAGAAACTTTCCAAAACCAGTAGCTGAAATGCAACCCTAAACCATGAACGAGCCTTCACTGTGTTCTACAGATAGCTGTACATACATATTGTACCAAAATAGTAAAATCTGGATTCATCACTCCATAAGAAAATTATCACTGATTTTCAGCCCAGCTCTTTTGTAATTTGGGATACCTCAGCCTTGTCTCCCGGTTTTCTTTCCTTCAGAATGGCTTCTGTCAGCCACCCTTCCACTGAAACCACTTCTGATGACGTTTCAGTGATCAGTAGATGGAAGTACAAATGTATTTTTCAGGTCCTGTGTCACAGTTTTTCTGGGGTTTTCTCTTTCTTTTTCTTATGGACATAACTTTCAGATACTTTTCATCAGCTGTTGAAAGATTTTTAGGCCCAGCACTTCTTTTATCCTCTATTTGTCCAATGCCCTCTGATTTTTTTTTAAGGATACAGTGCACACCATGCTGAGAAATGCCAAATTTGAGCTTTGGGAATCACCTTCTTAGTGCAAAAATAGTATTTTATTTCAAGTCAAATTGTGTTATCACTGGCATTTTTGCAGATTCAAATAAAGGAAATAGAACAAATGATATTTTTGAATGCACTATTAGTAATAAAATGCTTTAAGTTAAATTTTTAAATTGGTTGTTTCTTGTCTGTTATGTAGATACAACACTGCTTTATTCCTTGACTTAGGTGCCTTTTTATGTTTGAATGACTCATAGATCTCTGTTAAGTCACATAACAACCAAAACAAACACTATTACACACTATTAGCTAATAATTTCAACAGTTATCCGTAGTTTTATCGAGCTATTGCAAGTATTTGTTGAATTTTGTTTGTAAAACCTTTGACGGTCAGCTGTGTAGACATCACAACATCACAGAAGTGGCTTTTATTTGAACTCCACATGTTCAACATGTGAATATTTTCACACGAATAGAAAAACAGAACTTGCCATGTCGCAGGTTGGTTGTTTTGGGGTTTTTTTCTTCCATTTCTCAGCCAAAAGTTAGCTACAGCTACAGAAGGTGTGGCTTTTTAGAAATTTTTCTTGAGTTTTTCTTTGAGAAAGAGGAAACGCACACAAGAGCCGCTCATGTGGTCAACACATTCTGGTTGAGGGAAGCTGCTGTGGCCTGAGAACGTACTAGCAAAAACTGTCAAGTACACGCCCATGTCCGGAGCTTGGTGGGCAGATCTGATATAATTAGGTTTCCATTCCACCTTTTCTGGAACTGTGTGCCTTTGATTCAGTGCTGCACGCATCTCACACCTTAATCTGTAATTTGACTATGTGAGGCCTGTCATTTCTCAAATGAAGAGAGGTGTTCATGGAGAAAAGACCATTGCCGTTGTGGTTGTTCACCCTGGTCAAATTAGTCGCTGAAAATGTATCGGGTCCACTCCTTGTAAAGATTAGGAGGCTCATGGTGAGAAATGGGACAGATCCGGACAGAGAATGAAGACAGAATCGAGAAACTGGAGGGAAAAAAACTATTAGACGGAGACTTTGACAGATGAGGTGAATAAAAAACGAGAGAGCAATTCTAATAATAAAAAGAGGATATTGATCTACGGTGCGTGAGTCTGGTTATCACTCATGCTCCTCTACGTCTCCTAAACACTGCTGACCCTTGCAAGAATTGAATTTGTTTCCTACAATGTCAGGGGGACTTGCTGAGCATATTTTTTGTTATAAAGAAACACAAGTACACAGTTTCCAAGACAGTCTATGGATGTTTAGCAGGTGTTGCTCAGAAATTCTCACCACCAAACCACGTACCTAAAGAAAGCAGACAGGTGTTAAAATTTAAAAGTCTTGTTTCACATCTCAGTAAGACCAGGAAATGCTTGTAGCAAGACATTTAAAGCAGGGAAAGCACCGAATGTTCTGGTAATCTAAAATGTTGAACCATGATGAGCGCCATCACCTGGGGTTAGAAAAACCTGCAGATTTGGACAAATTTATCACCCATTAAGACTAACTGGTAGATGTTTGCCAGCCTCATCTGTATTAACTGTGACTGCAGAATAGAATATAGTGGCATGGCTTAGAAAACTTGTTGCATTTCTTCCATCACCTTGTATGTTTCTGTGAAAGTGAGTTCTAGAAAGAAGCAAAATATTTGGAGATACGTAGCCTCTGAGCTCATTAGGTAAGCATACCAAACGTAGGTGTGTGTGTGTGTATGTGTGTGTTTGCAACCTAGTATGTCACTCATTGCTGGAGCTAGACTTGTTTGTCCTGACATACAGTATTTGGAATCCAGCCTGATCATGCCCAGAGATACTCACTCTAAGCAGCCAAATCACAGCGGGAACACTCACTCTCGACTCACAACAGACATACAGAACATGAATGTGTTCAAGTGCACACACATGTATGAACCCGTTTACAGTACACGGGTACACATGCAGAATTTAGATATACTCCCTCCTATGTTTCACACACACTTGACAATGCACCGGTTTCCACTTAGACACATACTATTTATCTCTTTCATGCGCAAAGAAACACACGCTGCTATCAAATCACACTGGCCCTCAGCAATTTTCTCAAAGATAACAGGGCGCTTCAGCTTGCGCTAGACTATTCTGCTGCTCTGTGTTTGTGTTGTGCACCAAGTCTCTTTCCTGTTGTGTGAAAATGAAAAGGCTTTAAAAAACAACCCACTAAACCTAACTCACCTCTGGGCTACAGAAGACAGAGAGAGTGTTGTGTGTTAATGGCAAGTAAACACTGTGGATGCAATTAATTGAGATTGCCTAAGAGGAAAGTCTAATGGGAAATCAGAGTCCCACTTCTCAAGAATTGTGGGTAGCGCATTGTTATGCATTCGCCCCCTGTTGTTAGAGTGTGAATTTGACAAGACTGGTTCTCTGTGGTTGGTGTGTGTGTGTGTGTGTGTGTGTGTGTGTGTGTGTGTGTGTGTGTGTGTGTGTGTGTGTGTGTGTGTGTGTGTG